>NC_143577.1:29223065-29407063 GCF_048544385.1 Mastigoproctus giganteus | reverse complement strand
CATGGTGAATCTATCCAAGAACATTCTTTGCTGCTTTCCTTTCCCCACATTGTGAAGACAGCTGACCATAACCTGAAGCAAAGGAATATAATTTTTAAATAATTCTCGTGTATTATTTAAAAATAGACGAGTATTATTAAATCGGCCTCCTCCTCCCCTTACAGCCGACCTAACCTCGCCATTAACCAAAATTATAAAATTACATATTTTAGAAAAAAAGCAGAATGTAATAATAATTTAAAAGGGTTACTTACATACATACATTTTATCATTTTGGAAAGAAATCCACCAGAGATCATTTTTCCATTTCGTCTCTATGCAATAAATGTACTGTCACACTGCACTGTTGTCAAGGGCAACCACTGTGGGATATAGTCTACCACCAATTGGTATAAGAGAAGCCAAGAAGCCAGCATTCATCCATTCAAATCTTCTTCTATTCAAGAGCACTGTCTGATATATTTTTCCATTCTTAATACCATGGCAGCTTACAAGGTATGCTCTTTTCCCATCACTTGTCCAGAATTGTTGAATTAATAAACATCTACTATTGATCCAAAGGTATCTGTAGGCTTTAGTTTGAAATTAGTTAAATCAAATACCCTCACTGAAATGTCACCTCCACAATAATAATAAGAATAACCGACAATACAACTGGTGTAGTGACATCAGGAATTACGTAGTTCAGTATATAGAAAACTCAAGAACAAACCATTAAGACAATGGATAATACAGAGACAACTAATAATTAGAGTAAACCGCATCAGTTCTATTTGACCACAACATCCATTTCGATTATAATTCACTTTTAGAAGTATAATTATCGCACAGAATACAATCACTCTGCTTCAAGGAAAGCAAAAAACCCTGATTAAAAGTTATTTTAAACATAGACTGGGCAATCATTTGACGAGTAGGAAGTATCAAAGTTTAGTTTGCAGAAAGTTTGTACTGGAAAGCAAAGTATCACTCTTTGTTATATTCAGAAAAATGTCTTTAATGCAGCCAATCAGGAAATCACATGAATATGATTTTTTAAAAAGCTGGTTGAGGTGCGTAACCAGGAAGAAGGAGGCGTGAAATATACGTGAAGGAAACATCTCTTCAAAATTTCATTCAAAGGGCCTCGTGAAGTGGGAAAATAATGAGATAAATTTAATACACAAGATTTTTATCACAAAAGGCAAAATTCTCGGTTGGGACTTTCTAATTCACTTTAACCAGCAGAAAATTGAATAGTGGTTTAAAGAACATTAAGCTTCTCAGAAAGAAATTATCAGATTACTGAGTGCAAGGGCATTTACCTGAACAGTGTAAATCAAAAACTTTATGGACAAACAAACAGAGAAAAGGCTCTCTACTTAATACCAGAGAATATATATAACGAACAATAAATGAAACCAAGAGATGGACTACTACCGCACACAGAAGTTTTAAATGTTGTTCGATATAAATTCGCAACTTTTGCAGACATGGTATTTGTGACAATTCCATTTATTTGTATAAATATTTTTATACCAATAAATTATGTCTGACACCTTCTCCGTCAGAACACGCAGTAGCTCAACTGTGAATGTGAAAAATTAATGCCCCGCACAGTCCCGAACATTATCTTACGAAATGTTATCCTGTACTTATAGTGGACACCACCCACTAGGAACCAGATGGTATTCTGACAGTGAGACGAACTGTCAGCCACTGAAATTCCACATATAGCATTCTGATAAGGGAATTATACCAGGAATAAACATTTAAACAGAAAAATTATTGAAGACAGGGCAAAAAACCTCCAAAATTAGGTTTCGAGTGGGCGACAAAACCAAATATAACCGAGGTGGTAGTTTTTACTGGGAAGGAAGGTACTACTCTTCAAAAGTACATTACCGATAGTATAAAGGACACCAAAACATGGCGAAAACCGCGAGTTCTCGATTCGCTGCTGGCAGCAAGTTCGGTGGTGAATAAGCTAGACTGAACCTGAAAATAAAATTATAAATAAAATTTGACTTAAAATTACAAATACAAAAAATTGCAGCAAACAATGTTTCTCCGCTGACACATGTTGTCAAAGTAACTACGTTAAAAAAAGGATGGCCACATTTTGATATATTCTATAACTGGGTGACAGTTTTCTCAGCGAGTAATCTGGTGTGTGTTCTGTCTTCAAGTGGGTACCTATATCCAACTATCGCAGATTCGAACTGCAATCATATTGTACGATGACGATGGTTCCCACTACTTTACTTTCACAGAAATGACAACTGGCTATTCATTTGTGGGTCTTTCAATTTATTTTTCTTTTGTATCGGCCTCCTCCTCCCCTTCTAGCCGACCACACCTCACCTGTACATATATACCGTAGTTATATCTTCAGAAAACTACGTTTTCCAAGCAGAAATACAACGATATTTCTTAAAAATGCAGTTCTAGCCATTTTAAAAGAGCAGTACACGCTTCTTATGTCAATTCTGGTATCCTTTTAATGTCTCCAACGATGAAGACTACAGCAAGGGAAAGTGTTAACTTTGAAATCCACCTATAACGTACACTCACACGTAACTGTGAGTGTACAATATAGGGGTTACAATACATTCTTGCCAGCGACACCGTTCATGGTGAATCTATCCAAGAACATTCTTTGCTGCTTTCCTTTCCCCACATTGTGAAGACAGCTGACCATAACCTGAAGCAAAGGAATATAATTTTTAAATAATTCTCGTGTATTATTTAAAAATAGACGAGTATTATTAAATCGGCCTCCTCCTCCCCTTACAGCCGACCTAACCTCGCCATTAAACAAAATTATAAAATTACATATTTTAGAAAAAAAGCAGAATGTAATAATAATTTAAAAGGGTTACTTACATACATACATTTTATCATTTTGGAAAGAAATCCACCAGAGATCATTTTTCCATTTCGTCTCTATGCAATAAATGAACTGTCACACTGCACTGTTGTCAAGGGCAACCACTGTGGGATACAGTCTACCACCAATTGGTATAAGAGAAGCCAAGAAGCCAGCATTCATCCATTCAAATCTTCTTCTATTCAAGAGCACTGTCTGATATATTTTTCCATTCTTAATACCATGGCAGCTTACAAGGTATGCTCTTTTCCCATCACTTGTCCAGAATTGTTGAATTAATAAACATCTACTATTGATCCAAATGTATCTGTAGGCTTTAGTTTGAAATTAGTTAAATCAAATACCCTCACTGAAATGTCACCTCCACAATAATAATAAGAATAAAGAATAACCGACAATACAACTGGTGTAGTGACATCAGGGATTACGTAGTTCAGTATATAGAAAACTCAAGAACAAACCATTAAGACAATGGATAATACAGAGACAACTAATAATTAGAGTAAACCGCATCAGTTCTATTTGACCACAACATCCATTTCGATTATAATTCACTTTTAGAAGTATAATTATCGCACAGAATACAATCACTCTGCTTCAAGGAAAGCAAAAAACCCTGATTAAAAGTTATTTTAAACATAGACTGGGCAATCATTTGACGAGTAGGAAGTATCAAAGTTTAGTTTGCAGAAAGTTTGTACTGGAAAGCAAAGTATCACTCTTTGTTATATTCAGAAAAATGTCTTTAATGCAGCCAATCAGGAAATCACATGAATATGATTTTTTAAAAAACTGTCGAGGTGCGTAACCAGGAAGAAGGAGGCGTGAAATATACGTGAAGGAAACATCTCTTCAAAATTTCATTCAAAGGGCCTCGTGAAGTGGGAAAATAATGAGATAAATTTAATACACAAGATTTTTATCACAAAAGGCAAAATTCTCGGTTGGGACTTTCTAATTCACTTTAACCAGCAGAAAATTGAATAGTGGTTTAAAGAACATTAAGCTTCTCAGAAAGAAATTATCAGATTACTGAGTGCAAGGGCATTTACCTGAACAGTGTAAATCAAAAACTTTATGGACAAACAAACAGAGAAAAGGCTCTCTACTTAATACCAGAGAATATATATAACGAACAATAAATGAAACCAAGAGATGGACTACTACCGCACACAGAAGTTTTAAATGTTGTTCGATATAAATTCGCAACTTTTGCAGACATGGTATTTGTGACAATTCCATTTATTTGTATAAATATTTTTATACCAATAAATTATGTCTGACACCTTCTCCGTCAGAACACGCAGTAGCTCAACTGTGAATGTGAAAAATTAATGCCCCGCACAGTCCCGAACATTATCTTACGAAATGTTATCCTGTACTTATAGTGGACACCACCCACTAGGAACCAGATGGTATTCTGACAGTGAGACGAACTGTCAGCCACTGAAATTCCACATATAGCATTCTGATAAGGGAATTATACCAGGAATAAACATTTAAACAGAAAAATTATTGAAGACAGGGCAAAAAACCTCCAAAATTAGGTTTCAAGTGGGCGACAAAACCAAATATAACCGAGGTGGTAGTTTTTACTGGGAAGGAAGGTACTACTCTTCAAAAGTACATTACCGATAGTATAAAGGACACCAAAACATGGCGAAAACCGCGAGTTCTCGATTCGCTGCTGGCAGCAAGTTCGGTGGTGAATAAGCTAGACTGAACCTGAAAATAAAATTATAAATAAAATTTGACTTAAAATTACAAATACAAAAAATTGCAGCAAACAATGTTTCTCCGCTGACACATGTTGTCAAAGTAACTACGTTAAAAAAAGGATGGCCACATTTTGATATATTCTATAACTGGGTGACAGTTTTCTCAGCGAGTAATCTGGTGTGTGTTCTGTCTTCAAGTGGGTACCTATATCCAACTATCGCAGATTCGAACTGCAATCATATTGTACGATGACGATGGTTCCCACTACTTTACTTTCACAGAAATGACAACTGGCTATTCATTTGTGGGTCTTTCAATTTATTTTTCTTTTGTATCGGCCTCCTCCTCCCCTTCTAGCCGACCACACCTCACCTGTACATATATACCGTAGTTATATCTTCAGAAAACTACGTTTTCCAAGCAGAAATACAACGATATTTCTTAAAAATGCAGTTCTAGCCATTTTAAAAGAGCAGTACACGCTTCTTATGACAATTCTGGTATCCTTTTAATGTCTCCAACGATGAAGACTACAGCAAGGGAAAGTGTTAACTTTGAAATCCACCTATAACGTAAACTCACACGTAACTGTGAGTGTACAATATAGGGGTTACAATACATTCTTGCCAGCGACACCGTTCATGGTGAATCTATCCAAGAACATTCTTTGCTGCTTTCCTTTCCCCACATTGTGAAGACAGCTGACCATAACCTGAAGCAAAGGAATATAATTTTTAAATAATTCTCGTGTATTATTTAAAAATAGACGAGTATTATTAAATCGGCCTCCTCCTCCCCTTACAGCCGACCTAACCTCGCCATTAAACAAAATTATAAAATTACATATTTTAGAAAAAAAGCAGAATGTAATAATAATTTAAAAGGGTTACTTACATACATACATTTTATCATTTTGGAAAGAAATCCACCAGAGATCATTTTTCCATTTCGTCTCTATGCAATAAATGAACTGTCACACTGCACTGTTGTCAAGGGCAACCACTGTGGGATACAGTCTACCACCAATTGGTATAAGAGAAGCCAAGAAGCCAGCATTCATCCATTCAAATCTTCTTCTATTCAAGAGCACTGTCTGATATATTTTTCCATTCTTAATACCATGGCAGCTTACAAGGTATGCTCTTTTCCCATCACTTGTCCAGAATTGTTGAATTAATAAACATCTACTATTGATCCAAAGGTATCTGTAGGCTTTAGTTTGAAATTAGTTAAATCAAATACCCTCACTGAAATGTCACCTCCACAATAATAATAAGAATAAAGAATAACCGACAATACAACTGGTGTAGTGACATCAGGGATTACGTAGTTCAGTATATAGAAAACTCAAGAACAAACCATTAAGACAATGGATAATACAGAGACAACTAATAATTAGAGTAAACCGCATCAGTTCTATTTGACCACAACATCCATTTCGATTATAATTCACTTTTAGAAGTATAATTATCGCACAGAATACAATCACTCTGCTTCAAGGAAAGCAAAAAACCCTGATTAAAAGTTATTTTAAACATAGACTGGGCAATCATTTGACGAGTAGGAAGTATCAAAGTTTAGTTTGCAGAAAGTTTGTACTGGAAAGCAAAGTATCACTCTTTGTTATATTCAGAAAAATGTCTTTAATGCAGCCAATCAGGAAATCACATGAATATGATTTTTTAAAAAGCTGGTTGAGGTGCGTAACCAGGAAGAAGGAGGCGTGAAATATACGTGAAGGAAACATCTCTTCAAAATTTCATTCAAAGGGCCTCGTGAAGTGGGAAAATAATGAGATAAATTTAATACACAAGATTTTTATCACAAAAGGCAAAATTCTCGGTTGGGACTTTCTAATTCACTTTAACCAGCAGAAAATTGAATAGTGGTTTAAAGAACATTAAGCTTCTCAGAAAGAAATTATCAGATTACTGAGTCCAAGGGCATTTACCTGAACAGTGTAAATCAAAAACTTTATGGACAAACAAACAGAGAAAAGGCTCTCTACTTAATACCAGAGAATATATATAACGAACAATAAATGAAACCAAGAGATGGACTACTACCGCACACAGAAGTTTTAAATGTTGTTCGATATAAATTCGCAACTTTTGCAGACATGGTATTTGTGACAATTCCATTTATTTGTATAAATATTTTTATACCAATAAATTATGTCTGACACCTTCTCCGTCAGAACACGCAGTAGCTCAACTGTGAATGTGAAAAATTAATGCCCCGCACAGTCCCGAACATTATCTTACGAAATGTTATCCTGTACTTATAGTGGACACCACCCACTAGGAACCAGATGGTATTCTGACAGTGAGACGAACTGTCAGCCACTGAAATTCCACATATAGCATTCTGATAAGGGAATTATACCAGGAATAAACATTTAAACAGAAAAATTATTGAAGACAGGGCAAAAAACCTCCAAAATTAGGTTTCGAGTGGGCGACAAAACCAAATATAACCGAGGTGGTAGTTTTTACTGGGAAGGAAGGTACTACTCTTCAAAAGTACATTACCGATAGTATAAAGGACACCAAAACATGGCGAAAACCGCGAGTTCTCGATTCGCTGCTGGCAGCAAGTTCGGTGGTGAATAAGCTAGACTGAACCTGAAAATAAAATTATAAATAAAATTTGACTTAAAATTACAAATACAAAAAATTGCAGCAAACAATGTTTCTCCGCTGACACATGTTGTCAAAGTAACTACGTTAAAAAAAGGATGGCCACATTTTGATATATTCTATAACTGGGTGACAGTTTTCTCAGCGAGTAATCTGGTGTGTGTTCTGTCTTCAAGTGGGTACCTATATCCAACTATCGCAGATTCGAACTGCAATCATATTGTACGATGACGATGGTTCCCACTACTTTACTTTCACAGAAATGACAACTGGCTATTCATTTGTGGGTCTTTCAATTTATTTTTCTTTTGTATCGGCCTCCTCCTCCCCTTCTAGCCGACCACACCTCACCTGTACATATATACCGTAGTTATATCTTCAGAAAACTACGTTTTCCAAGCAGAAATACAACGATATTTCTTAAAAATGCAGTTCTAGCCATTTTAAAAGAGCAGTACACGCTTCTTATGTCAATTCTGGTATCCTTTTAATGTCTCCAACGATGAAGACTACAGCAAGGGAAAGTGTTAACTTTGAAATCCACCTATAACGTACACTCACACGTAACTGTGAGTGTACAATATAGGGGTTACAATACATTCTTGCCAGCGACACCGTTCATGGTGAATCTATCCAAGAACATTCTTTGCTGCTTTCCTTTCCCCACATTGTGAAGACAGCTGACCATAACCTGAAGCAAAGGAATATAATTTTTAAATAATTCTCGTGTATTATTTAAAAATAGACGAGTATTATTAAATCGGCCTCCTCCTCCCCTTACAGCCGACCTAACCTCGCCATTAAACAAAATTATAAAATTACATATTTTAGAAAAAAAGCAGAATGTAATAATAATTTAAAAGGGTTACTTACATACATACATTTTATCATTTTGGAAAGAAATCCACCAGAGATCATTTTTCCATTTCGTCTCTATGCAATAAATGAACTGTCACACTGCACTGTTGTCAAGGGCAACCACTGTGGGATACAGTCTACCACCAATTGGTATAAGAGAAGCCAAGAAGCCAGCATTCATCCATTCAAATCTTCTTCTATTCAAGAGCACTGTCTGATATATTTTTCCATTCTTAATACCATGGCAGCTTACAAGGTATGCTCTTTTCCCATCACTTGTCCAGAATTGTTGAATTAATAAACATCTACTATTGATCCAAAGGTATCTGTAGGCTTTAGTTTGAAATTAGTTAAATCAAATACCCTCACTGAAATGTCACCTCCACAATAATAATAAGAATAAAGAATAACCGACAATACAACTGGTGTAGTGACATCAGGGATTACGTAGTTCAGTATATAGAAAACTCAAGAACAAACCATTAAGACAATGGATAATACAGAGACAACTAATAATTAGAGTAAACCGCATCAGTTCTATTTGACCACAACATCCATTTCGATTATAATTCACTTTTAGAAGTATAATTATCGCACAGAATACAATCACTCTGCTTCAAGGAAAGCAAAAAACCCTGATTAAAAGTTATTTTAAACATAGACTGGGCAATCATTTGACGAGTAGGAAGTATCAAAGTTTAGTTTGCAGAAAGTTTGTACTGGAAAGCAAAGTATCACTCTTTGTTATATTCAGAAAAATGTCTTTAATGCAGCCAATCAGGAAATCACATGAATATGATTTTTTAAAAAGCTGGTTGAGGTGCGTAACCAGGAAGAAGGAGGCGTGAAATATACGTGAAGGAAACATCTCTTCAAAATTTCATTCAAAGGGCCTCGTGAAGTGGGAAAATAATGAGATAAATTTAATACACAAGATTTTTATCACAAAAGGCAAAATTCTCGGTTGGGACTTTCTAATTCACTTTAACCAGCAGAAAATTGAATAGTGGTTTAAAGAACATTAAGCTTCTCAGAAAGAAATTATCAGATTACTGAGTCCAAGGGCATTTACCTGAACAGTGTAAATCAAAAACTTTATGGACAAACAAACAGAGAAAAGGCTCTCTACTTAATACCAGAGAATATATATAACGAACAATAAATGAAACCAAGAGATGGACTACTACCGCACACAGAAGTTTTAAATGTTGTTCGATATAAATTCGCAACTTTTGCAGACATGGTATTTGTGACAATTCCATTTATTTGTATAAATATTTTTATACCAATAAATTATGTCTGACACCTTCTCCGTCAGAACACGCAGTAGCTCAACTGTGAATGTGAAAAATTAATGCCCCGCACAGTCCCGAACATTATCTTACGAAATGTTATCCTGTACTTATAGTGGACACCACCCACTAGGAACCAGATGGTATTCTGACAGTGAGACGAACTGTCAGCCACTGAAATTCCACATATAGCATTCTGATAAGGGAATTATACCAGGAATAAACATTTAAACAGAAAAATTATTGAAGACAGGGCAAAAAACCTCCAAAATTAGGTTTCGAGTGGGCGACAAAACCAAATATAACCGAGGTGGTAGTTTTTACTGGGAAGGAAGGTACTACTCTTCAAAAGTACATTACCGATAGTATAAAGGACACCAAAACATGGCGAAAACCGCGAGTTCTCGATTCGCTGCTGGCAGCAAGTTCGGTGGTGAATAAGCTAGACTGAACCTGAAAATAAAATTATAAATAAAATTTGACTTAAAATTACAAATACAAAAAATTGCAGCAAACAATGTTTCTCCGCTGACACATGTTGTCAAAGTAACTACGTTAAAAAAAGGATGGCCACATTTTGATATATTCTATAACTGGGTGACAGTTTTCTCAGCGAGTAATCTGGTGTGTGTTCTGTCTTCAAGTGGGTACCTATATCCAACTATCGCAGATTCGAACTGCAATCATATTGTACGATGACGATGGTTCCCACTACTTTACTTTCACAGAAATGACAACTGGCTATTCATTTGTGGGTCTTTCAATTTATTTTTCTTTTGTATCGGCCTCCTCCTCCCCTTCTAGCCGACCACACCTCACCTGTACATATATACCGTAGTTATATCTTCAGAAAACTACGTTTTCCAAGCAGAAATACAACGATATTTCTTAAAAATGCAGTTCTAGCCATTTTAAAAGAGCAGTACACGCTTCTTATGTCAATTCTGGTATCCTTTTAATGTCTCCAACGATGAAGACTACAGCAAGGGAAAGTGTTAACTTTGAAATCCACCTATAACGTACACTCACACGTAACTGTGAGTGTACAATATAGGGGTTACAATACATTCTTGCCAGCGACACCGTTCATGGTGAATCTATCCAAGAACATTCTTTGCTGCTTTCCTTTCCCCACATTGTGAAGACAGCTGACCATAACCTGAAGCAAAGGAATATAATTTTTAAATAATTCTCGTGTATTATTTAAAAATAGACGAGTATTATTAAATCGGCCTCCTCCTCCCCTTACAGCCGACCTAACCTCGCCATTAAACAAAATTATAAAATTACATATTTTAGAAAAAAAGCAGAATGTAATAATAATTTAAAAAGGTTACTTACATACATACATTTTATCATTTTGGAAAGAAATCCACCAGAGATCATTTTTCCATTTCGTCTCTATGCAATAAATGAACTGTCACACTGCACTGTTGTCAAGGGCAACCACTGTGGGATACAGTCTACCACCAATTGGTATAAGAGAAGCCAAGAAGCCAGCATTCATCCATTCAAATCTTCTTCTATTCAAGAGCACTGTCTGATATATTTTTCCATTCTTAATACCATGGCAGCTTACAAGGTATGCTCTTTTCCCATCACTTGTCCAGAATTGTTGAATTAATAAACATCTACTATTGATCCAAATGTATCTGTAGGCTTTAGTTTGAAATTAGTTAAATCAAATACCCTCACTGAAATGTCACCTCCACAATAATAATAACAATAAAGAATAACCGACAATACAACTGGTGTAGTGACATCAGGGATTACGTAGTTCAGTATATAGAAAATTCAAGAACAAACCATTAAGACAATGGATAATACAGAGACAACTAATAATTAGAGTAAACCGCATCAGTTCTATTTGACCACAACATCCATTTCGATTATAATTCACTTTTAGAAGTATAATTATCGCACAGAATACAATCACTCTGCTTCAAGGAAAGCAAAAAACCCTGATTAAAAGTTATTTTAAACATAGACTGGGCAATCATTTGACGAGTAGGAAGTATCAAAGTTTAGTTTGCAGAAAGTTTGTACTGGAAAGCAAAGTATCACTCTTTGTTATATTCAGAAAAATGTCTTTAATGCAGCCAATCAGGAAATCACATGAATATGATTTTTTAAAAAACTGTCGAGGTGCGTAACCAGGAAGAAGGAGGCGTGAAATATACGTGAAGGAAACATCTCTTCAAAATTTCATTCAAAGGGCCTCGTGAAGTGGGAAAATAATGAGATAAATTTAATACACAAGATTTTTATCACAAAAGGCAAAATTCTCGGTTGGGACTTTCTAATTCACTTTAACCAGCAGAAAATTGAATAGTGGTTTAAAGAACATTAAGCTTCTCAGAAAGAAATTATCAGATTACTGAGTGCAAGGGCATTTACCTGAACAGTGTAAATCAAAAACTTTATGGACAAACAAACAGAGAAAAGGCTCTCTACTTAATACCAGAGAATATATATAACGAACAATAAATGAAACCAAGAGATGGACTACTACCGCACACAGAAGTTTTAAATGTTGTTCGATATAAATTCGCAACTTTTGCAGACATGGTATTTGTGACAATTCCATTTATTTGTATAAATATTTTTATACCAATAAATTATGTCTGACACCTTCTCCGTCAGAACACGCAGTAGCTCAACTGTGAATGTGAAAAATTAATGCCCCGCACAGTCCCGAACATTATCTTACGAAATGTTATCCTGTACTTATAGTGGACACCACCCACTAGGAACCAGATGGTATTCTGACAGTGAGACGAACTGTCAGCCACTGAAATTCCACATATAGCATTCTGATAAGGGAATTATACCAGGAATAAACATTTAAACAGAAAAATTATTGAAGACAGGGCAAAAAACCTCCAAAATTAGGTTTCGAGTGGGCGACAAAACCAAATATAACCGAGGTGGTAGTTTTTACTGGGAAGGAAGGTACTACTCTTCAAAAGTACATTACCGATAGTATAAAGGACACCAAAACATGGCGAAAACCGCGAGTTCTCGATTCGCTGCTGGCAGCAAGTTCGGTGGTGAATAAGCTAGACTGAACCTGAAAATAAAATTATAAATAAAATTTGACTTAAAATTACAAATACAAAAAATTGCAGCAAACAATGTTTCTCCGCTGACACATGTTGTCAAAGTAACTACGTTAAAAAAAGGATGGCCACATTTTGATATATTCTATAACTGGGTGACAGTTTTCTCAGCGAGTAATCTGGTGTGTGTTCTGTCTTCAAGTGGGTACCTATATCCAACTATCGCAGATTCGAACTGCAATCATATTGTACGATGACGATGGTTCCCACTACTTTACTTTCACAGAAATGACAACTGGCTATTCATTTGTGGGTCTTTCAATTTATTTTTTTTTTGTATCGGCCTCCTCCTCCCCTTCTAGCCGACCACACCTCACCTGTACATATATACCGTAGTTATATCTTCAGAAAACTACGTTTTCCAAGCAGAAATACAACGATATTTCTTAAAAATGCAGTTCTAGCCATTTAAAAAGAGCAGTACATGCTTCTTATGTCAATTCTGGTATCCTTTTAATGTCTCAAACGATGAAGAATGCAGCAAGGGAAAGTGTTAACTTTAAAATCCACCTATAACGTACACTCACACATAACTGTGAGTGTACAATATATGGGTTACAATACATTCCTGCCAGCGACACCATTCATGGTGAATCTATCCAAGAACATTCTTTGCTGCTTTCCTTTCCCCACATTGTGAAGACAGCTGACCATAACCTGAAGCAAAGGAATATAATTTTTAAATAATTCTCGTGTATTATTTAAAAATAGACGAGTATTATTAAATCGGCCTCCTCCTCCCCTTACAGCCGACCTAACCTCGCCATTAACCAAAATTATAAAATTACATATTTTAGAAAAAAAGCAGAATGTAATAATAATTTAAAAGGGTTACTTACATACATACATTTTATCATTTTGGAAAGAAATCCACCAGAGATCATTTTTCCATTTCGTCTCTATGCAATAAATGTACTGTCACACTGCACTGTTGTCAAGGGCAACCACTGTGGGATACAGTCCACCACCAATTGGTATAAGAGAAGCCAAGAATCCAGCATTCATCCATTCAAATCTTCTTCTATTCAAGAGCACTGTCTGATATATTTTTCCATTCTTAATACCATGGCAGCTTACAAGGTATGCTCTTTTCCCATCACTTGTCCAGAATTGTTGAATTAATAAACATCTACTATTGATCCAAATGTATCTGTAGGCTTTAGTTTGAAATTAGTTAAATCAAATACCCTCACTGAAATGTCACCTCCACAATAATAATAAGAATAACCGACAATACAACTGGTGTAGTGACATCAGGAATTACGTAGTTCAGTATATAGAAAACTCAAGAACAAACCATTAAGACAATGGATAATACAGAGACAACTAATAATTAGAGTAAACCGCATCAGTTCTATTTGACCACAACATCCATTTCGATTATAATTCACTTTTAGAAGTATAATTATCGCACAGAATACAATCACTCTGCTTCAAGGAAAGCAAAAAACCCTGATTAAAAGTTATTTTAAACATAGACTGGGCAATCATTTGACGAGTAGGAAGTATCAAAGTTTAGTTTGCAGAAAGTTTGTACTGGAAAGCAAATATCACTCTTTGTTATATTCAGAAAAATGTCTTTAATGCAGCCAATCAGGAAATCACATGAATATGATTTTTTAAAAAACTGTCGAGGTGCGTAACCAGGAAGAAGGAGGCGTGAAATATACGTGAAGGAAACATCTCTTCAAAATTTCATTCAACGGGCCTCGTGAAGTGGGAAAATAATGAGATAAATTTAATACAAGAGATTTTTATCACAAAAGGCAAAATTCTCGGTTGGGACTTTCTAATTCACTTTAACCAGCAGAAAATTGAATAGTGGTTTAAAGAACATTAAGCTTCTCAGAAAGAAATTATCAGATTACTGAGTGCAAGGGCATTTACCTGAACAGTGTAAATCAAAAACTTTATGGACAAACAAACAGAGAAAAGGCTCTCTACTTAATACCAGAGAATATATATAACGAACAATAAATGAAACCAAGAGATGGACTACTACCGCACACAGAAGTTTTAAATGTTGTTCGATATAAATTCGCAACTTTTGCAGACATGGTATTTGTGACAATTCCATTTATTTGTATAAATATTTTTATACCAATAAATTATGTCTGACACCTTCTCCGTCAGAACACGCAGTAGCTCAACTGTGAATGTGAAAAATTAATGCCCCGCACAGTCCCGAACATTATCTTACGAAATGTTATCCTGTACTTATAGTGGACACCACCCACTAGGAACCAGATGGTATTCTGACAGTGAGACGAACTGTCAGCCACTGAAATTCCACATATAGCATTCTGATAAGGGAATTATACCAGGAATAAACATTTAAACAGAAAAATTATTGAAGACAGGGCAAAAAACCTCCAAAATTAGGTTTCGAGTGGGCGACAAAACCAAATATAACCGAGGTAAGTTTTTACTGGGAAGGAAGGTACTACTCTTCAAAAGTACATTACCGATAGTATAAAGGACACCAAAACATGGCGAAAACCGCGAGTTCTCGATTCGCTGCTGGCAGCAAGTTCGGTGGTGAATAAGCTAGACTGAACCTGAAAATAAAATTATAAATAAAATTTGACTTAAAATTACAAATACAAAAAATTGCAGCAAACAATGTTTCTCCGCTGACACATGTTGTCAAAGTAACTACGTTAAAAAAAGGATGGCCACATTTTGATATATTCTATAACTGGGTGACAGTTTTCTCAGCGAGTAATCTGGTGTGTGTTCTGTCTTCAAGTGGGTACCTATATCCAACTATATCGCAGATTCGAACTGCAATCATATTGTACGATGACGATGGTTCCCACTACTTTACTTTCACAGAAATGACACCTGGCTATTCATTTGCGGGTCTTTCAATTTATTTTTCTTTTGTATCGGCCTCCTCCTCCCCTTCTAGCCGACCACACCTCACCTGTACATATATACGGTAGTTATATCTTCAGAAAACTACGTTTTCCAAGCAGAAATACAACGATATTTCTTAAAAATGCAGTTCTAGCCATTTTAAAAGAGCAGTACACGCTTCTTATGTCAATTCTGGTATCCTTTTAATGTCTCAAACGATGAAGACTGCAGCAAGGGAAAGTGTTAACTTTGAAATCCACCTATAACGTACACTCACACGTAACTGTGAGTGTACAATATAGGGGTTACAATACATTCTTGCCAGCGACACCGTTCATGGTGAATCTATCCAAGAACATTCTTTGCTGCTTTCCTTTCCCCACATTGTGAAGACAGCTGACCATAACCTGAAGCAAAGGAATATAATTTTTAAATAATTCTCGTGTATTATTTAAAAATAGACGAGTATTATTAAATCGGCCTCCTCCTCCCCTTACAGCCGACCTAACCTCGCCATTAACCAAAATTATAAAATTACATATTTTAGAAAAAAAGCAGAATGTAATAATAATTTAAAAGGGTTACTTACATACATACATTTTATCATTTTGGAAAGAAATCCACCAGAGATCATTTTTCCATTTCGTCTCTATGCAATAAATGTACTGTCACACTGCACTGTTGTCAAGGGCAACCACTGTGGGATACAGTCCACCACCAATTGGTATAAGAGAAGCCAAGAATCCAGCATTCATCCATTCAAATCTTCTTCTATTCAAGAGCACTGTCTGATATATTTTTCCATTCTTAATACCATGGCAGCTTACAAGGTATGCTCTTTTCCCATCACTTGTCCAGAATTGTTGAATTAATAAACATCTACTATTGATCCAAATGTATCTGTAGGCTTTAGTTTGAAATTAGTTAAATCAAATACCCTCACTGAAATGTCACCTCCACAATAATAATAAGAATAACCGACAATACAACTGGTGTAGTGACATCAGGAATTACGTAGTTCAGTATATAGAAAACTCAAGAACAAACCATTAAGACAATGGATAATACAGAGACAACTAATAATTAGAGTAAACCGCATCAGTTCTATTTGACCACAACATCCATTTCGATTATAATTCACTTTTAGAAGTATAATTATCGCACAGAATACAATCACTCTGCTTCAAGGAAAGCAAAAAACCCTGATTAAAAGTTATTTTAAACATAGACTGGGCAATCATTTGACGAGTAGGAAGTATCAAAGTTTAGTTTGCAGAAAGTTTGTACTGGAAAGCAAATATCACTCTTTGTTATATTCAGAAAAATGTCTTTAATGCAGCCAATCAGGAAATCACATGAATATGATTTTTTAAAAAACTGTCGAGGTGCGTAACCAGGAAGAAGGAGGCGTGAAATATACGTGAAGGAAACATCTCTTCAAAATTTCATTCAACGGGCCTCGTGAAGTGGGAAAATAATGAGATAAATTTAATACAAGAGATTTTTATCACAAAAGGCAAAATTCTCGGTTGGGACTTTCTAATTCACTTTAACCAGCAGAAAATTGAATAGTGGTTTAAAGAACATTAAGCTTCTCAGAAAGAAATTATCAGATTACTGAGTGCAAGGGCATTTACCTGAACAGTGTAAATCAAAAACTTTATGGACAAACAAACAGAGAAAAGGCTCTCTACTTAATACCAGAGAATATATATAACGAACAATAAATGAAACCAAGAGATGGACTACTACCGCACACAGAAGTTTTAAATGTTGTTCGATATAAATTCGCAACTTTTGCAGACATGGTATTTGTGACAATTCCATTTATTTGTATAAATATTTTTATACCAATAAATTATGTCTGACACCTTCTCCGTCAGAACACGCAGTAGCTCAACTGTGAATGTGAAAAATTAATGCCCCGCACAGTCCCGAACATTATCTTACGAAATGTTATCCTGTACTTATAGTGGACACCACCCACTAGGAACCAGATGGTATTCTGACAGTGAGACGAACTGTCAGCCACTGAAATTCCACATATAGCATTCTGATAAGGGAATTATACCAGGAATAAACATTTAAACAGAAAAATTATTGAAGACAGGGCAAAAAACCTCCAAAATTAGGTTTCGAGTGGGCGACAAAACCAAATATAACCGAGGTAAGTTTTTACTGGGAAGGAAGGTACTACTCTTCAAAAGTACATTACCGATAGTATAAAGGACACCAAAACATGGCGAAAACCGCGAGTTCTCGATTCGCTGCTGGCAGCAAGTTCGGTGGTGAATAAGCTAGACTGAACCTGAAAATAAAATTATAAATAAAATTTGACTTAAAATTACAAATACAAAAAATTGCAGCAAACAATGTTTCTCCGCTGACACATGTTGTCAAAGTAACTACGTTAAAAAAAGGATGGCCACATTTTGATATATTCTATAACTGGGTGACAGTTTTCTCAGCGAGTAATCTGGTGTGTGTTCTGTCTTCAAGTGGGTACCTATATCCAACTATATCGCAGATTCGAACTGCAATCATATTGTACGATGACGATGGTTCCCACTACTTTACTTTCACAGAAATGACACCTGGCTATTCATTTGCGGGTCTTTCAATTTATTTTTCTTTTGTATCGGCCTCCTCCTCCCCTTCTAGCCGACCACACCTCACCTGTACATATATACGGTAGTTATATCTTCAGAAAACTACGTTTTCCAAGCAGAAATACAACGATATTTCTTAAAAATGCAGTTCTAGCCATTTTAAAAGAGCAGTACACGCTTCTTATGTCAATTCTGGTATCCTTTTAATGTCTCAAACGATGAAGACTGCAGCAAGGGAAAGTGTTAACTTTGAAATCCACCTATAACGTACACTCACACGTAACTGTGAGTGTACAATATAGGGGTTACAATACATTCTTGCCAGCGACACCGTTCATGGTGAATCTATCCAAGAACATTCTTTGCTGCTTTCCTTTCCCCACATTGTGAAGACAGCTGACCATAACCTGAAGCAAAGGAATATAATTTTTAAATAATTCTCGTGTATTATTTAAAAATAGACGAGTATTATTAAATCGGCCTCCTCCTCCCCTTACAGCCGACCTAACCTCGCCATTAACCAAAATTATAAAATTACATATTTTAGAAAAAAAGCAGAATGTAATAATAATTTAAAAGGGTTACTTACATACATACATTTTATCATTTTGGAAAGAAATCCACCAGAGATCATTTTTCCATTTCGTCTCTATGCAATAAATGTACTGTCACACTGCACTGTTGTCAAGGGCAACCACTGTGGGATACAGTCCACCACCAATTGGTATAAGAGAAGCCAAGAATCCAGCATTCATCCATTCAAATCTTCTTCTATTCAAGAGCACTGTCTGATATATTTTTCCATTCTTAATACCATGGCAGCTTACAAGGTATGCTCTTTTCCCATCACTTGTCCAGAATTGTTGAATTAATAAACATCTACTATTGATCCAAATGTATCTGTAGGCTTTAGTTTGAAATTAGTTAAATCAAATACCCTCACTGAAATGTCACCTCCACAATAATAATAAGAATAACCGACAATACAACTGGTGTAGTGACATCAGGAATTACGTAGTTCAGTATATAGAAAACTCAAGAACAAACCATTAAGACAATGGATAATACAGAGACAACTAATAATTAGAGTAAACCGCATCAGTTCTATTTGACCACAACATCCATTTCGATTATAATTCACTTTTAGAAGTATAATTATCGCACAGAATACAATCACTCTGCTTCAAGGAAAGCAAAAAACCCTGATTAAAAGTTATTTTAAACATAGACTGGGCAATCATTTGACGAGTAGGAAGTATCAAAGTTTAGTTTGCAGAAAGTTTGTACTGGAAAGCAAAGTATCACTCTTTGTTATATTCAGAAAAATGTCTTTAATGCAGCCAATCAGGAAATCACATGAATATGATTTTTTAAAAAGCTGGTTGAGGTGCGTAACCAGGAAGAAGGAGGCGTGAAATATACGTGAAGGAAACATCTCTTCAAAATTTCATTCAAAGGGCCTCGTGAAGTGGGAAAATAATGAGATAAATTTAATACACAAGATTTTTATCACAAAAG
Source organism: Mastigoproctus giganteus (assembly GCF_048544385.1). Taxonomy (NCBI): domain Eukaryota; kingdom Metazoa; phylum Arthropoda; class Arachnida; order Uropygi; family Thelyphonidae; genus Mastigoproctus; species Mastigoproctus giganteus. The sequence continues at coordinate 29,387,581 of NC_143577.1, read as the reverse complement.
GCAAAATTCTCGGTTGGGACTTTCTAATTCACTTTAACCAGCAGAAAATTGAATAGTGGTTTAAAGAACATTAAGCTTCTCAGAAAGAAATTATCAGATTACTGAGTGCAAGGGCATTTACCTGAACAGTGTAAATCAAAAACTTTATGGACAAACAAACAGAGAAAAGGCTCTCTACTTAATACCAGAGAATATATATAACAAACAATAAATGAAACCAAGAGATGGACTACTACCGCACACAGAAGTTTTAAATGTTGTTCGATATAAATTCGCAACTTTTGCAGACATGGTATTTGTGACAATTCCATTTATTTGTATAAATATTTTTATACCAATAAATTATGTCTGACACCTTCTCCGTCAGAACACGCAGTAGCTCAACTGTGAATGTGAAAAATTAATGCCCCGCACAGTCCCGAACATTATCTTACGAAATGTTATCCTGTACTTATAGTGGACACCACCCACTAGGAACCAGATGGTATTCTGACAGTGAGACGAACTGTCAGCCACTGAAATTCCACATATAGCATTCTGATAAGGGAATTATACCAGGAATAAACATTTAAACAGAAAAATTATTGAAGACAGGGCAAAAAACCTCCAAAATTAGGTTTCGAGTGGGCGACAAAACCAAATATAACCGAGGTAAGTTTTTACTGGGAAGGAAGGTACTACTCTTCAAAAGTACATTACCGATAGTATAAAGGACACCAAAACATGGCGAAAACCGCGAGTTCTCGATTCGCTGCTGGCAGCAAGTTCGGTGGTGAATAAGCTAGACTGAACCTGAAAATAAAATTATAAATAAAATTTGACTTAAAATTACAAATACAAAAAATTGCAGCAAACAATGTTTCTCCGCTGACACATGTTGTCAAAGTAACTACGTTAAAAAAAGGATGGCCACATTTTGATATATTCTATAACTGGGTGACAGTTTTCTCAGCGAGTAATCTGGTGTGTGTTCTGTCTTCAAGTGGGTACCTATATCCAACTATCGCAGATTCAAACTGCAATCATATTGTACGATGACGATGGTTCCCACTACTTTACTTTCACAGAAATGACACCTGGCTATTCATTTGCGGGTCTTTCAATTTATTTTTCTTTTGTATCGGCCTCCTCCTCCCCTTCTAGCCGACCACACCTCACCTGTACATATATACGGTAGTTATATCTTCAGAAAACTACGTTTTCCAAGCAGAAATACAACGATATTTCTTAAAAATGCAGTTCTAGCCATTTTAAAAGAGCAGTACACGCTTCTTATGTCAATTCTGGTATCCTTTTAATGTCTCCAACGATGAAGACTACAGCAAGGGAAAGTGTTAACTTTGAAATCCACCTATAACGTACACTCACACGTAACTGTGAGTGTACAATATAGGGGTTACAATACATTCTTGCCAGCGACACCGTTCATGGTGAATCTATCCAAGAACATTCTTTGCTGCTTTCCTTTCCCCACATTGTGAAGACAGCTGACCATAACCTGAAGCAAAGGAATATAATTTTTAAATAATTCTCGTGTATTATTTAAAAATAGACGAGTATTATTAAATCGGCCTCCTCCTCCCCTTACAGCCGACCTAACCTCGCCATTAAACAAAATTATAAAATTACATATTTTAGAAAAAAAGCAGAATGTAATAATAATTTAAAAGGGTTACTTACATACATACATTTTATCATTTTGGAAAGAAATCCACCAGAGATCATTTTTCCATTTCGTCTCTATGCAATAAATGAACTGTCACACTGCACTGTTGTCAAGGGCAACCACTGTGGGATACAGTCTACCACCAATTGGTATAAGAGAAGCCAAGAAGCCAGCATTCATCCATTCAAATCTTCTTCTATTCAAGAGCACTGTCTGATATATTTTTCCATTCTTAATACCATGGCAGCTTACAAGGTATGCTCTTTTCCCATCACTTGTCCAGAATTGTTGAATTAATAAACATCTACTATTGATCCAAATGTATCTGTAGGCTTTAGTTTGAAATTAGTTAAATCAAATACCCTCACTGAAATGTCACCTCCACAATAATAATAAGAATAAAGAATAACCGACAATACAACTGGTGTAGTGACATCAGGGATTACGTAGTTCAGTATATAGAAAACTCAAGAACAAACCATTAAGACAATGGATAATACAGAGACAACTAATAATTAGAGTAAACCGCATCAGTTCTATTTGACCACAACATCCATTTCGATTATAATTCACTTTTAGAAGTATAATTATCGCACAGAATACAATCACTCTGCTTCAAGGAAAGCAAAAAACCCTGATTAAAAGTTATTTTAAACATAGACTGGGCAATCATTTGACGAGTAGGAAGTATCAAAGTTTAGTTTGCAGAAAGTTTGTACTGGAAAGCAAAGTATCACTCTTTGTTATATTCAGAAAAATGTCTTTAATGCAGCCAATCAGGAAATCACATGAATATGATTTTTTAAAAAGCTGGTTGAGGTGCGTAACCAGGAAGAAGGAGGCGTGAAATATACGTGAAGGAAACATCTCTTCAAAATTTCATTCAAAGGGCCTCGTGAAGTGGGAAAATAATGAGATAAATTTAATACACAAGATTTTTATCACAAAAGGCAAAATTCTCGGTTGGGACTTTCTAATTCACTTTAACCAGCAAAAAATTGAATAGTGGTTTAAAGAACATTAAGCTTCTCAGAAAGAAATTATCAGATTACTGAGTGCAAGGGCATTTACCTGAACAGTGTAAATCAAAAACTTTATGGACAAACAAACAGAGAAAAGGCTCTCTACTTAATACCAGAGAATATATATAACAAACAATAAATGAAACCAAGAGATGGACTACTACCGCACACAAAAGTTTTAAATGTTGTTCGATATAAATTCGCAACTTTTGCAGACATGGTATTTGTGACAATTCCATTTATTTGTATAAATATTTTTATACCAATAAATTATGTCTGACACCTTCTCCGTCAGAACACGCAGTAGCTCAACTGTGAATGTGAAAAATTAATGCCCCGCACAGTCCCGAACATTATCTTACGAAATGTTATCCTGTACTTATAGTGGACACCACCCACTAGGAACCAGATGGTATTCTGACAGTGAGACGAACTGTCAGCCACTGAAATTCCACATATAGCATTCTGATAAGGGAATTATACCAGGAATAAACATTTAAACAGAAAAATTATTGAAGACAGGGCAAAAAACCTCCAAAATTAGGTTTCGAGTGGGCGACAAAACCAAATATAACCGAGGTGGTAGTTTTTACTGGGAAGGAAGGTACTACTCTTCAAAAGTACATTACCGATAGTATAAAGGACACCAAAACATGGCGAAAACAGCGAGTTCTCGATTCGCTGCTGGCAGCAAGTTCGGTGGTGAATAAGCTAGACTGAACCTGAAAATAAAATTATAAATAAAATTTGACTTAAAATTACAAATACAAAAAATTGCAGCAAACAATGTTTCTCCGCTGACACATGTTGTCAAAGTAACTACGTTAAAAAAAGGATGGCCACATTTTGATATATTCTATAACTGGGTGACAGTTTTCTCAGCGAGTAATCTGGTGTGTGTTCTGTCTTCAAGTGGGTACCTATATCCAACTATCGCAGATTCAAACTGCAATCATATTGTACGATGACGATGGTTCCCACTACTTTACTTTCACAGAAATGACAACTGGCTATTCATTTGTGGGTCTTTCAATTTATTTTTCTTTTGTATCGGCCTCCTCCTCCCCTTCTAGCCGACCACACCTCACCTGTACATATATACCGTAGTTATATCTTCAGAAAACTACGTTTTCCAAGCAGAAATACAACGATATTTCTTAAAAATGCAGTTCTAGCCATTTTAAAAGAGCAGTACACGCTTCTTATGTCAATTCTGGTATCCTTTTAATGTCTCCAACGATGAAGACTACAGCAAGGGAAAGTGTTAACTTTGAAATCCACCTATAACGTACACTCACACGTAACTGTGAGTGTACAATATAGGGGTTACAATACATTCTTGCCAGCGACACCGTTCATGGTGAATCTATCCAAGAACATTCTTTGCTGCTTTCCTTTCCCCACATTGTGAAGACAGCTGACCATAACCTGAAGCAAAGGAATATAATTTTTAAATAATTCTCGTGTATTATTTAAAAATAGACGAGTATTATTAAATCGGCCTCCTCCTCCCCTTACAGCCGACCTAACCTCGCCATTAAACAAAATTATAAAATTACATATTTTAGAAAAAAAGCAGAATGTAATAATAATTTAAAAGGGTTACTTACATACATACATTTTATCATTTTGGAAAGAAATCCACCAGAGATCATTTTTCCATTTCGTCTCTATGCAATAAATGAACTGTCACACTGCACTGTTGTCAAGGGCAACCACTGTGGGATACAGTCTACCACCAATTGGTATAAGAGAAGCCAAGAAGCCAGCATTCATCCATTCAAATCTTCTTCTATTCAAGAGCACTGTCTGATATATTTTTCCATTCTTAATACCATGGCAGCTTACAAGGTATGCTCTTTTCCCATCACTTGTCCAGAATTGTTGAATTAATAAACATCTACTATTGATCCAAATGTATCTGTAGGCTTTAGTTTGAAATTAGTTAAATCAAATACCCTCACTGAAATGTCACCTCCACAATAATAATAAGAATAAAGAATAACCGACAATACAACTGGTGTAGTGACATCAGGGATTACGTAGTTCAGTATATAGAAAACTCAAGAACAAACCATTAAGACAATGGATAATACAGAGACAACTAATAATTAGAGTAAACCGCATCAGTTCTATTTGACCACAACATCCATTTCGATTATAATTCACTTTTAGAAGTATAATTATCGCACAGAATACAATCACTCTGCTTCAAGGAAAGCAAAAAACCCTGATTAAAAGTTAATTTAAACATAGACTGGGCAATCATTTGACGAGTAGGAAGTATCAAAGTTTAGTTTGCAGAAAGTTTGTACTGGAAAGCAAAGTATCACTCTTTGTTATATTCAGAAAAATGTCTTTAATGCAGCCAATCAGGAAATCACATGAATATGATTTTTTAAAAAGCTGGTCGAGGTGCGTAACCAGGAAGAAGGAGGCGTGAAATATACGTGAAGGAAACATCTCTTCAAAATTTCATTCAAAGGGCCTCGTGAAGTGGGAAAATAATGAGATAAATTTAATACACAAGATTTTTATCACAAAAGGCAAAATTCTCGGTTGGGACTTTCTAATTCACTTTAACCAGCAGAAAATTGAATAGTGGTTTAAAGAACATTAAGCTTCTCAGAAAGAAATTATCAGATTACTGAGTCCAAGGGCATTTACCTGAACAGTGTAAATCAAAAACTTTATGGACAAACAAACAGAGAAAAGGCTCTCTACTTAATACCAGAGAATATATATAACGAACAATAAATGAAACCAAGAGATGGACTACTACCGCACACAGAAGTTTAAAATGTTGTTCGATATAAATTCGCAACTTTTGCAGACATGGTATTTGTGACAATTCCATTTATTTGTATAAATATTTTTATACCAATAAATTATGTCTGACACCTTCTCCGTCAGAACACGCAGTAGCTCAACTGTGAATGTGAAAAATTAATGCCCCGCACAGTCCCGAACATTATCTTACGAAATGTTATCCTGTACTTATAGTGGACACCACCCACTAGGAACCAGATGGTATTCTGACAGTGAGACGAACTGTCAGCCACTGAAATTCCACATATAGCATTCTGATAAGGGAATTATACCAGGAATAAACATTTAAACAGAAAAATTATTGAAGACAGGGCAAAAAACCTCCAAAATTAGGTTTCGAGTGGGCGACAAAACCAAATATAACCGAGGTGGTAGTTTTTACTGGGAAGGAAGGTACTACTCTTCAAAAGTACATTACCGATAGTATAAAGGACACCAAAACATGGTGAAAACCGCGAGTTCTCGGTTCGCTGCTGGCAGCAAGTTCGGTGGTGAATAAGCTAGACTGAACCTGAAAATAAAATTATAAATAAAATTTGACTTAAAATTACAAATACAAAAAATTGCAGCAAACAATGTTTCTCCGCTGACACATGTTGTCAAAGTAACTACGTTAAAAAAAGGATGGCCACATTTTGATATATTCTATAAATGGGTGACAGTTTTCTCAGCGAGTAATCTGGTGTGTGTTCTGTCTTCAAGTGGGTACCTATATCCAACTATCGCAGATTCGAACTGCAATCATATTGTACGATGACGATGGTTCCCACTACTTTACTTTCACAGAAATGACAACTGGCTATTCATTTGTGGGTCTTTCAATTTATTTTTCTTTTGTATCGGCCTCCTCCTCCCCTTCTAGCCGACCACACCTCACCTGTACATATATACCGTAGTTATATCTTCAGAAAACTACGTTTTCCAAGCAGAAATACAACGATATTTCTTAAAAATGCAGTTCTAGCCATTTTAAAAGAGCAGTACACGCTTCTTATGTCAATTCTGGTATCCTTTTAATGTCTCAAACGATGAAGACTGCAGCAAGGGAAAGTGTTAACTTTGAAATCCACCTATAACGTACACTCACACGTAACTGTGAGTGTACAATATAGGGGTTACAATACATTCTTGCCAGCGACACCGTTCATGGTGAATCTATCCAAGAACATTCTTTGCTGCTTTCCTTTCCCCACATTGTGAAGACAGCTGACCATAACCTGAAGCAAAGGAATATAATTTTTAAATAATTCTCGTGTATTATTTAAAAATAGACGAGTATTATTAAATCGGCCTCCTCCTCCCCTTACAGCCGACCTAACCTCGCCATTAACCAAAATTATAAAATTACATATTTTAGAAAAAAAGCAGAATGTAATAATAATTTAAAAGGGTTACTTACATACATACATTTTATCATTTTGGAAAGAAATCCACCAGAGATCATTTTTCCATTTCGTCTCTATGCAATAAATGTACTGTCACACTGCACTGTTGTCAAGGGCAACCACTGTGGGATATAGTCTACCACCAATTGGTATAAGAGAAGCCAAGAAGCCAGCATTCATCCATTCAAATCTTCTTCTATTCAAGAGCACTGTCTGATATATTTTTCCATTCTTAATACCATGGCAGCTTACAAGGTATGCTCTTTTCCCATCACTTGTCCAGAATTGTTGAATTAATAAACATCTACTATTGATCCAAAGGTATCTGTAGGCTTTAGTTTGAAATTAGTTAAATCAAATACCCTCACTGAAATGTCACCTCCACAATAATAATAAGAATAACCGACAATACAACTGGTGTAGTGACATCAGGAATTACGTAGTTCAGTATATAGAAAACTCAAGAACAAACCATTAAGACAATGGATAATACAGAGACAACTAATAATTAGAGTAAACCGCATCAGTTCTATTTGACCACAACATCCATTTCGATTATAATTCACTTTTAGAAGTATAATTATCGCACAGAATACAATCACTCTGCTTCAAGGAAAGCAAAAAACCCTGATTAAAAGTTATTTTAAACATAGACTGGGCAATCATTTGACGAGTAGGAAGTATCAAAGTTTAGTTTGCAGAAAGTTTGTACTGGAAAGCAAAGTATCACTCTTTGTTATATTCAGAAAAATGTCTTTAATGCAGCCAATCAGGAAATCACATGAATATGATTTTTTAAAAAGCTGGTTGAGGTGCGTAACCAGGAAGAAGGAGGCGTGAAATATACGTGAAGGAAACATCTCTTCAAAATTTCATTCAAAGGGCCTCGTGAAGTGGGAAAATAATGAGATAAATTTAATACACAAGATTTTTATCACAAAAGGCAAAATTCTCGGTTGGGACTTTCTAATTCACTTTAACCAGCAGAAAATTGAATAGTGGTTTAAAGAACATTAAGCTTCTCAGAAAGAAATTATCAGATTACTGAGTGCAAGGGCATTTACCTGAACAGTGTAAATCAAAAACTTTATGGACAAACAAACAGAGAAAAGGCTCTCTACTTAATACCAGAGAATATATATAACGAACAATAAATGAAACCAAGAGATGGACTACTACCGCACACAGAAGTTTTAAATGTTGTTCGATATAAATTCGCAACTTTTGCAGACATGGTATTTGTGACAATTCCATTTATTTGTATAAATATTTTTATACCAATAAATTATGTCTGACACCTTCTCCGTCAGAACACGCAGTAGCTCAACTGTGAATGTGAAAAATTAATGCCCCGCACAGTCCCGAACATTATCTTACGAAATGTTATCCTGTACTTATAGTGGACACCACCCACTAGGAACCAGATGGTATTCTGACAGTGAGACGAACTGTCAGCCACTGAAATTCCACATATAGCATTCTGATAAGGGAATTATACCAGGAATAAACATTTAAACAGAAAAATTATTGAAGACAGGGCAAAAAACCTCCAAAATTAGGTTTCGAGTGGGCGACAAAACCAAATATAACCGAGGTGGTAGTTTTTACTGGGAAGGAAGGTACTACTCTTCAAAAGTACATTACCGATAGTATAAAGGACACCAAAACATGGCGAAAACCGCGAGTTCTCGATTCGCTGCTGGCAGCAAGTTCGGTGGTGAATAAGCTAGACTGAACCTGAAAATAAAATTATAAATAAAATTTGACTTAAAATTACAAATACAAAAAATTGCAGCAAACAATGTTTCTCCGCTGACACATGTTGTCAAAGTAACTACGTTAAAAAAAGGATGGCCACATTTTGATATATTCTATAACTGGGTGACAGTTTTCTCAGCGAGTAATCTGGTGTGTGTTCTGTCTTCAAGTGGGTACCTATATCCAACTATCGCAGATTCGAACTGCAATCATATTGTACGATGACGATGGTTCCCACTACTTTACTTTCACAGAAATGACAACTGGCTATTCATTTGTGGGTCTTTCAATTTATTTTTCTTTTGTATCGGCCTCCTCCTCCCCTTCTAGCCGACCACACCTCACCTGTACATATATACCGTAGTTATATCTTCAGAAAACTACGTTTTCCAAGCAGAAATACAACGATATTTCTTAAAAATGCAGTTCTAGCCATTTTAAAAGAGCAGTACACGCTTCTTATGTCAATTCTGGTATCCTTTTAATGTCTCCAACGATGAAGACTACAGCAAGGGAAAGTGTTAACTTTGAAATCCACCTATAACGTACACTCACACGTAACTGTGAGTGTACAATATAGGGGTTACAATACATTCTTGCCAGCGACACCGTTCATGGTGAATCTATCCAAGAACATTCTTTGCTGCTTTCCTTTCCCCACATTGTGAAGACAGCTGACCATAACCTGAAGCAAAGGAATATAATTTTTAAATAATTCTCGTGTATTATTTAAAAATAGACGAGTATTATTAAATCGGCCTCCTCCTCCCCTTACAGCCGACCTAACCTCGCCATTAAACAAAATTATAAAATTACATATTTTAGAAAAAAAGCAGAATGTAATAATAATTTAAAAGGGTTACTTACATACATACATTTTATCATTTTGGAAAGAAATCCACCAGAGATCATTTTTCCATTTCGTCTCTATGCAATAAATGAACTGTCACACTGCACTGTTGTCAAGGGCAACCACTGTGGGATACAGTCTACCACCAATTGGTATAAGAGAAGCCAAGAAGCCAGCATTCATCCATTCAAATCTTCTTCTATTCAAGAGCACTGTCTGATATATTTTTCCATTCTTAATACCATGGCAGCTTACAAGGTATGCTCTTTTCCCATCACTTGTCCAGAATTGTTGAATTAATAAACATCTACTATTGATCCAAATGTATCTGTAGGCTTTAGTTTGAAATTAGTTAAATCAAATACCCTCACTGAAATGTCACCTCCACAATAATAATAAGAATAAAGAATAACCGACAATACAACTGGTGTAGTGACATCAGGGATTACGTAGTTCAGTATATAGAAAACTCAAGAACAAACCATTAAGACAATGGATAATACAGAGACAACTAATAATTAGAGTAAACCGCATCAGTTCTATTTGACCACAACATCCATTTCGATTATAATTCACTTTTAGAAGTATAATTATCGCACAGAATACAATCACTCTGCTTCAAGGAAAGCAAAAAACCCTGATTAAAAGTTATTTTAAACATAGACTGGGCAATCATTTGACGAGTAGGAAGTATCAAAGTTTAGTTTGCAGAAAGTTTGTACTGGAAAGCAAAGTATCACTCTTTGTTATATTCAGAAAAATGTCTTTAATGCAGCCAATCAGGAAATCACATGAATATGATTTTTTAAAAAACTGTCGAGGTGCGTAACCAGGAAGAAGGAGGCGTGAAATATACGTGAAGGAAACATCTCTTCAAAATTTCATTCAAAGGGCCTCGTGAAGTGGGAAAATAATGAGATAAATTTAATACACAAGATTTTTATCACAAAAGGCAAAATTCTCGGTTGGGACTTTCTAATTCACTTTAACCAGCAGAAAATTGAATAGTGGTTTAAAGAACATTAAGCTTCTCAGAAAGAAATTATCAGATTACTGAGTGCAAGGGCATTTACCTGAACAGTGTAAATCAAAAACTTTATGGACAAACAAACAGAGAAAAGGCTCTCTACTTAATACCAGAGAATATATATAACGAACAATAAATGAAACCAAGAGATGGACTACTACCGCACACAGAAGTTTTAAATGTTGTTCGATATAAATTCGCAACTTTTGCAGACATGGTATTTGTGACAATTCCATTTATTTGTATAAATATTTTTATACCAATAAATTATGTCTGACACCTTCTCCGTCAGAACACGCAGTAGCTCAACTGTGAATGTGAAAAATTAATGCCCCGCACAGTCCCGAACATTATCTTACGAAATGTTATCCTGTACTTATAGTGGACACCACCCACTAGGAACCAGATGGTATTCTGACAGTGAGACGAACTGTCAGCCACTGAAATTCCACATATAGCATTCTGATAAGGGAATTATACCAGGAATAAACATTTAAACAGAAAAATTATTGAAGACAGGGCAAAAAACCTCCAAAATTAGGTTTCAAGTGGGCGACAAAACCAAATATAACCGAGGTGGTAGTTTTTACTGGGAAGGAAGGTACTACTCTTCAAAAGTACATTACCGATAGTATAAAGGACACCAAAACATGGCGAAAACCGCGAGTTCTCGATTCGCTGCTGGCAGCAAGTTCGGTGGTGAATAAGCTAGACTGAACCTGAAAATAAAATTATAAATAAAATTTGACTTAAAATTACAAATACAAAAAATTGCAGCAAACAATGTTTCTCCGCTGACACATGTTGTCAAAGTAACTACGTTAAAAAAAGGATGGCCACATTTTGATATATTCTATAACTGGGTGACAGTTTTCTCAGCGAGTAATCTGGTGTGTGTTCTGTCTTCAAGTGGGTACCTATATCCAACTATCGCAGATTCGAACTGCAATCATATTGTACGATGACGATGGTTCCCACTACTTTACTTTCACAGAAATGACAACTGGCTATTCATTTGTGGGTCTTTCAATTTATTTTTCTTTTGTATCGGCCTCCTCCTCCCCTTCTAGCCGACCACACCTCACCTGTACATATATACCGTAGTTATATCTTCAGAAAACTACGTTTTCCAAGCAGAAATACAACGATATTTCTTAAAAATGCAGTTCTAGCCATTTTAAAAGAGCAGTACACGCTTCTTATGACAATTCTGGTATCCTTTTAATGTCTCCAACGATGAAGACTACAGCAAGGGAAAGTGTTAACTTTGAAATCCACCTATAACGTAAACTCACACGTAACTGTGAGTGTACAATATAGGGGTTACAATACATTCTTGCCAGCGACACCGTTCATGGTGAATCTATCCAAGAACATTCTTTGCTGCTTTCCTTTCCCCACATTGTGAAGACAGCTGACCATAACCTGAAGCAAAGGAATATAATTTTTAAATAATTCTCGTGTATTATTTAAAAATAGACGAGTATTATTAAATCGGCCTCCTCCTCCCCTTACAGCCGACCTAACCTCGCCATTAAACAAAATTATAAAATTACATATTTTAGAAAAAAAGCAGAATGTAATAATAATTTAAAAGGGTTACTTACATACATACATTTTATCATTTTGGAAAGAAATCCACCAGAGATCATTTTTCCATTTCGTCTCTATGCAATAAATGAACTGTCACACTGCACTGTTGTCAAGGGCAACCACTGTGGGATACAGTCTACCACCAATTGGTATAAGAGAAGCCAAGAAGCCAGCATTCATCCATTCAAATCTTCTTCTATTCAAGAGCACTGTCTGATATATTTTTCCATTCTTAATACCATGGCAGCTTACAAGGTATGCTCTTTTCCCATCACTTGTCCAGAATTGTTGAATTAATAAACATCTACTATTGATCCAAAGGTATCTGTAGGCTTTAGTTTGAAATTAGTTAAATCAAATACCCTCACTGAAATGTCACCTCCACAATAATAATAAGAATAAAGAATAACCGACAATACAACTGGTGTAGTGACATCAGGGATTACGTAGTTCAGTATATAGAAAACTCAAGAACAAACCATTAAGACAATGGATAATACAGAGACAACTAATAATTAGAGTAAACCGCATCAGTTCTATTTGACCACAACATCCATTTCGATTATAATTCACTTTTAGAAGTATAATTATCGCACAGAATACAATCACTCTGCTTCAAGGAAAGCAAAAAACCCTGATTAAAAGTTATTTTAAACATAGACTGGGCAATCATTTGACGAGTAGGAAGTATCAAAGTTTAGTTTGCAGAAAGTTTGTACTGGAAAGCAAAGTATCACTCTTTGTTATATTCAGAAAAATGTCTTTAATGCAGCCAATCAGGAAATCACATGAATATGATTTTTTAAAAAGCTGGTTGAGGTGCGTAACCAGGAAGAAGGAGGCGTGAAATATACGTGAAGGAAACATCTCTTCAAAATTTCATTCAAAGGGCCTCGTGAAGTGGGAAAATAATGAGATAAATTTAATACACAAGATTTTTATCACAAAAGGCAAAATTCTCGGTTGGGACTTTCTAATTCACTTTAACCAGCAGAAAATTGAATAGTGGTTTAAAGAACATTAAGCTTCTCAGAAAGAAATTATCAGATTACTGAGTCCAAGGGCATTTACCTGAACAGTGTAAATCAAAAACTTTATGGACAAACAAACAGAGAAAAGGCTCTCTACTTAATACCAGAGAATATATATAACGAACAATAAATGAAACCAAGAGATGGACTACTACCGCACACAGAAGTTTTAAATGTTGTTCGATATAAATTCGCAACTTTTGCAGACATGGTATTTGTGACAATTCCATTTATTTGTATAAATATTTTTATACCAATAAATTATGTCTGACACCTTCTCCGTCAGAACACGCAGTAGCTCAACTGTGAATGTGAAAAATTAATGCCCCGCACAGTCCCGAACATTATCTTACGAAATGTTATCCTGTACTTATAGTGGACACCACCCACTAGGAACCAGATGGTATTCTGACAGTGAGACGAACTGTCAGCCACTGAAATTCCACATATAGCATTCTGATAAGGGAATTATACCAGGAATAAACATTTAAACAGAAAAATTATTGAAGACAGGGCAAAAAACCTCCAAAATTAGGTTTCGAGTGGGCGACAAAACCAAATATAACCGAGGTGGTAGTTTTTACTGGGAAGGAAGGTACTACTCTTCAAAAGTACATTACCGATAGTATAAAGGACACCAAAACATGGCGAAAACCGCGAGTTCTCGATTCGCTGCTGGCAGCAAGTTCGGTGGTGAATAAGCTAGACTGAACCTGAAAATAAAATTATAAATAAAATTTGACTTAAAATTACAAATACAAAAAATTGCAGCAAACAATGTTTCTCCGCTGACACATGTTGTCAAAGTAACTACGTTAAAAAAAGGATGGCCACATTTTGATATATTCTATAACTGGGTGACAGTTTTCTCAGCGAGTAATCTGGTGTGTGTTCTGTCTTCAAGTGGGTACCTATATCCAACTATCGCAGATTCGAACTGCAATCATATTGTACGATGACGATGGTTCCCACTACTTTACTTTCACAGAAATGACAACTGGCTATTCATTTGTGGGTCTTTCAATTTATTTTTCTTTTGTATCGGCCTCCTCCTCCCCTTCTAGCCGACCACACCTCACCTGTACATATATACCGTAGTTATATCTTCAGAAAACTACGTTTTCCAAGCAGAAATACAACGATATTTCTTAAAAATGCAGTTCTAGCCATTTTAAAAGAGCAGTACACGCTTCTTATGTCAATTCTGGTATCCTTTTAATGTCTCCAACGATGAAGACTACAGCAAGGGAAAGTGTTAACTTTGAAATCCACCTATAACGTACACTCACACGTAACTGTGAGTGTACAATATAGGGGTTACAATACATTCTTGCCAGCGACACCGTTCATGGTGAATCTATCCAAGAACATTCTTTGCTGCTTTCCTTTCCCCACATTGTGAAGACAGCTGACCATAACCTGAAGCAAAGGAATATAATTTTTAAATAATTCTCGTGTATTATTTAAAAATAGACGAGTATTATTAAATCGGCCTCCTCCTCCCCTTACAGCCGACCTAACCTCGCCATTAAACAAAATTATAAAATTACATATTTTAGAAAAAAAGCAGAATGTAATAATAATTTAAAAGGGTTACTTACATACATACATTTTATCATTTTGGAAAGAAATCCACCAGAGATCATTTTTCCATTTCGTCTCTATGCAATAAATGAACTGTCACACTGCACTGTTGTCAAGGGCAACCACTGTGGGATACAGTCTACCACCAATTGGTATAAGAGAAGCCAAGAAGCCAGCATTCATCCATTCAAATCTTCTTCTATTCAAGAGCACTGTCTGATATATTTTTCCATTCTTAATACCATGGCAGCTTACAAGGTATGCTCTTTTCCCATCACTTGTCCAGAATTGTTGAATTAATAAACATCTACTATTGATCCAAAGGTATCTGTAGGCTTTAGTTTGAAATTAGTTAAATCAAATACCCTCACTGAAATGTCACCTCCACAATAATAATAAGAATAAAGAATAACCGACAATACAACTGGTGTAGTGACATCAGGGATTACGTAGTTCAGTATATAGAAAACTCAAGAACAAACCATTAAGACAATGGATAATACAGAGACAACTAATAATTAGAGTAAACCGCATCAGTTCTATTTGACCACAACATCCATTTCGATTATAATTCACTTTTAGAAGTATAATTATCGCACAGAATACAATCACTCTGCTTCAAGGAAAGCAAAAAACCCTGATTAAAAGTTATTTTAAACATAGACTGGGCAATCATTTGACGAGTAGGAAGTATCAAAGTTTAGTTTGCAGAAAGTTTGTACTGGAAAGCAAAGTATCACTCTTTGTTATATTCAGAAAAATGTCTTTAATGCAGCCAATCAGGAAATCACATGAATATGATTTTTTAAAAAGCTGGTTGAGGTGCGTAACCAGGAAGAAGGAGGCGTGAAATATACGTGAAGGAAACATCTCTTCAAAATTTCATTCAAAGGGCCTCGTGAAGTGGGAAAATAATGAGATAAATTTAATACACAAGATTTTTATCACAAAAGGCAAAATTCTCGGTTGGGACTTTCTAATTCACTTTAACCAGCAGAAAATTGAATAGTGGTTTAAAGAACATTAAGCTTCTCAGAAAGAAATTATCAGATTACTGAGTCCAAGGGCATTTACCTGAACAGTGTAAATCAAAAACTTTATGGACAAACAAACAGAGAAAAGGCTCTCTACTTAATACCAGAGAATATATATAACGAACAATAAATGAAACCAAGAGATGGACTACTACCGCACACAGAAGTTTTAAATGTTGTTCGATATAAATTCGCAACTTTTGCAGACATGGTATTTGTGACAATTCCATTTATTTGTATAAATATTTTTATACCAATAAATTATGTCTGACACCTTCTCCGTCAGAACACGCAGTAGCTCAACTGTGAATGTGAAAAATTAATGCCCCGCACAGTCCCGAACATTATCTTACGAAATGTTATCCTGTACTTATAGTGGACACCACCCACTAGGAACCAGATGGTATTCTGACAGTGAGACGAACTGTCAGCCACTGAAATTCCACATATAGCATTCTGATAAGGGAATTATACCAGGAATAAACATTTAAACAGAAAAATTATTGAAGACAGGGCAAAAAACCTCCAAAATTAGGTTTCGAGTGGGCGACAAAACCAAATATAACCGAGGTGGTAGTTTTTACTGGGAAGGAAGGTACTACTCTTCAAAAGTACATTACCGATAGTATAAAGGACACCAAAACATGGCGAAAACCGCGAGTTCTCGATTCGCTGCTGGCAGCAAGTTCGGTGGTGAATAAGCTAGACTGAACCTGAAAATAAAATTATAAATAAAATTTGACTTAAAATTACAAATACAAAAAATTGCAGCAAACAATGTTTCTCCGCTGACACATGTTGTCAAAGTAACTACGTTAAAAAAAGGATGGCCACATTTTGATATATTCTATAACTGGGTGACAGTTTTCTCAGCGAGTAATCTGGTGTGTGTTCTGTCTTCAAGTGGGTACCTATATCCAACTATCGCAGATTCGAACTGCAATCATATTGTACGATGACGATGGTTCCCACTACTTTACTTTCACAGAAATGACAACTGGCTATTCATTTGTGGGTCTTTCAATTTATTTTTCTTTTGTATCGGCCTCCTCCTCCCCTTCTAGCCGACCACACCTCACCTGTACATATATACCGTAGTTATATCTTCAGAAAACTACGTTTTCCAAGCAGAAATACAACGATATTTCTTAAAAATGCAGTTCTAGCCATTTTAAAAGAGCAGTACACGCTTCTTATGTCAATTCTGGTATCCTTTTAATGTCTCCAACGATGAAGACTACAGCAAGGGAAAGTGTTAACTTTGAAATCCACCTATAACCTACACTCACACGTAACTGTGAGTGTACAATATAGGGGTTACAATACATTCTTGCCAGCGACACCGTTCATGGTGAATCTATCCAAGAACATTCTTTGCTGCTTTCCTTTCCCCACATTGTGAAGACAGCTGACCATAACCTGAAGCAAAGGAATATAATTTTTAAATAATTCTCGTGTATTATTTAAAAATAGACGAGTATTATTAAATCGGCCTCCTCCTCCCCTTACAGCCGACCTAACCTCGCCATTAAACAAAATTATAAAATTACATATTTTAGAAAAAAAGCAGAATGTAATAATAATTTAAAAAGGTTACTTACATACATACATTTTATCATTTTGGAAAGAAATCCACCAGAGATCATTTTTCCATTTCGTCTCTATGCAATAAATGAACTGTCACACTGCACTGTTGTCAAGGGCAACCACTGTGGGATACAGTCTACCACCAATTGGTATAAGAGAAGCCAAGAAGCCAGCATTCATCCATTCAAATCTTCTTCTATTCAAGAGCACTGTCTGATATATTTTTCCATTCTTAATACCATGGCAGCTTACAAGGTATGCTCTTTTCCCATCACTTGTCCAGAATTGTTGAATTAATAAACATCTACTATTGATCCAAATGTATCTGTAGGCTTTAGTTTGAAATTAGTTAAATCAAATACCCTCACTGAAATGTCACCTCCACAATAATAATAACAATAAAGAATAACCGACAATACAACTGGTGTAGTGACATCAGGGATTACGTAGTTCAGTATATAGAAAATTCAAGAACAAACCATTAAGACAATGGATAATACAGAGACAACTAATAATTAGAGTAAACCGCATCAGTTCTATTTGACCACAACATCCATTTCGATTATAATTCACTTTTAGAAGTATAATTATCGCACAGAATACAATCACTCTGCTTCAAGGAAAGCAAAAAACCCTGATTAAAAGTTATTTTAAACATAGACTGGGCAATCATTTGACGAGTAGGAAGTATCAAAGTTTAGTTTGCAGAAAGTTTGTACTGGAAAGCAAAGTATCACTCTTTGTTATATTCAGAAAAATGTCTTTAATGCAGCCAATCAGGAAATCACATGAATATGATTTTTTAAAAAACTGTCGAGGTGCGTAACCAGGAAGAAGGAGGCGTGAAATATACGTGAAGGAAACATCTCTTCAAAATTTCATTCAAAGGGCCTCGTGAAGTGGGAAAATAATGAGATAAATTTAATACACAAGATTTTTATCACAAAAGGCAAAATTCTCGGTTGGGACTTTCTAATTCACTTTAACCAGCAGAAAATTGAATAGTGGTTTAAAGAACATTAAGCTTCTCAGAAAGAAATTATCAGATTACTGAGTGCAAGGGCATTTACCTGAACAGTGTAAATCAAAAACTTTATGGACAAACAAACAGAGAAAAGGCTCTCTACTTAATACCAGAGAATATATATAACGAACAATAAATGAAACCAAGAGATGGACTACTACCGCACACAGAAGTTTTAAATGTTGTTCGATATAAATTCGCAACTTTTGCAGACATGGTATTTGTGACAATTCCATTTATTTGTATAAATATTTTTATACCAATAAATTATGTCTGACACCTTCTCCGTCAGAACACGCAGTAGCTCAACTGTGAATGTGAAAAATTAATGCCCCGCACAGTCCCGAACATTATCTTACGAAATGTTATCCTGTACTTATAGTGGACACCACCCACTAGGAACCAGATGGTATTCTGACAGTGAGACGAACTGTCAGCCACTGAAATTCCACATATAGCATTCTGATAAGGGAATTATACCAGGAATAAACATTTAAACAGAAAAATTATTGAAGACAGGGCAAAAAACCTCCAAAATTAGGTTTCGAGTGGGCGACAAAACCAAATATAACCGAGGTGGTAGTTTTTACTGGGAAGGAAGGTACTACTCTTCAAAAGTACATTACCGATAGTATAAAGGACACCAAAACATGGCGAAAACCGCGAGTTCTCGATTCGCTGCTGGCAGCAAGTTCGGTGGTGAATAAGCTAGACTGAACCTGAAAATAAAATTATAAATAAAATTTGACTTAAAATTACAAATACAAAAAATT
Source organism: Mastigoproctus giganteus (assembly GCF_048544385.1). NCBI lineage: Eukaryota > Metazoa > Arthropoda > Arachnida > Uropygi > Thelyphonidae > Mastigoproctus > Mastigoproctus giganteus. Next base: position 29,368,418 of record NC_143577.1, on the reverse strand, counting down.
GCAGCAAACAATGTTTCTCCGCTGACACATGTTGTCAAAGTAACTACGTTAAAAAAAGGATGGCCACATTTTGATATATTCTATAACTGGGTGACAGTTTTCTCAGCGAGTAATCTGGTGTGTGTTCTGTCTTCAAGTGGGTACCTATATCCAACTATCGCAGATTCGAACTGCAATCATATTGTACGATGACGATGGTTCCCACTACTTTACTTTCACAGAAATGACAACTGGCTATTCATTTGTGGGTCTTTCAATTTATTTTTTTTTTGTATCGGCCTCCTCCTCCCCTTCTAGCCGACCACACCTCACCTGTACATATATACCGTAGTTATATCTTCAGAAAACTACGTTTTCCAAGCAGAAATACAACGATATTTCTTAAAAATGCAGTTCTAGCCATTTAAAAAGAGCAGTACATGCTTCTTATGTCAATTCTGGTATCCTTTTAATGTCTCAAACGATGAAGAATGCAGCAAGGGAAAGTGTTAACTTTAAAATCCACCTATAACGTACACTCACACATAACTGTGAGTGTACAATATATGGGTTACAATACATTCCTGCCAGCGACACCATTCATGGTGAATCTATCCAAGAACATTCTTTGCTGCTTTCCTTTCCCCACATTGTGAAGACAGCTGACCATAACCTGAAGCAAAGGAATATAATTTTTAAATAATTCTCGTGTATTATTTAAAAATAGACGAGTATTATTAAATCGGCCTCCTCCTCCCCTTACAGCCGACCTAACCTCGCCATTAACCAAAATTATAAAATTACATATTTTAGAAAAAAAGCAGAATGTAATAATAATTTAAAAGGGTTACTTACATACATACATTTTATCATTTTGGAAAGAAATCCACCAGAGATCATTTTTCCATTTCGTCTCTATGCAATAAATGTACTGTCACACTGCACTGTTGTCAAGGGCAACCACTGTGGGATACAGTCCACCACCAATTGGTATAAGAGAAGCCAAGAATCCAGCATTCATCCATTCAAATCTTCTTCTATTCAAGAGCACTGTCTGATATATTTTTCCATTCTTAATACCATGGCAGCTTACAAGGTATGCTCTTTTCCCATCACTTGTCCAGAATTGTTGAATTAATAAACATCTACTATTGATCCAAATGTATCTGTAGGCTTTAGTTTGAAATTAGTTAAATCAAATACCCTCACTGAAATGTCACCTCCACAATAATAATAAGAATAACCGACAATACAACTGGTGTAGTGACATCAGGAATTACGTAGTTCAGTATATAGAAAACTCAAGAACAAACCATTAAGACAATGGATAATACAGAGACAACTAATAATTAGAGTAAACCGCATCAGTTCTATTTGACCACAACATCCATTTCGATTATAATTCACTTTTAGAAGTATAATTATCGCACAGAATACAATCACTCTGCTTCAAGGAAAGCAAAAAACCCTGATTAAAAGTTATTTTAAACATAGACTGGGCAATCATTTGACGAGTAGGAAGTATCAAAGTTTAGTTTGCAGAAAGTTTGTACTGGAAAGCAAATATCACTCTTTGTTATATTCAGAAAAATGTCTTTAATGCAGCCAATCAGGAAATCACATGAATATGATTTTTTAAAAAACTGTCGAGGTGCGTAACCAGGAAGAAGGAGGCGTGAAATATACGTGAAGGAAACATCTCTTCAAAATTTCATTCAACGGGCCTCGTGAAGTGGGAAAATAATGAGATAAATTTAATACAAGAGATTTTTATCACAAAAGGCAAAATTCTCGGTTGGGACTTTCTAATTCACTTTAACCAGCAGAAAATTGAATAGTGGTTTAAAGAACATTAAGCTTCTCAGAAAGAAATTATCAGATTACTGAGTGCAAGGGCATTTACCTGAACAGTGTAAATCAAAAACTTTATGGACAAACAAACAGAGAAAAGGCTCTCTACTTAATACCAGAGAATATATATAACGAACAATAAATGAAACCAAGAGATGGACTACTACCGCACACAGAAGTTTTAAATGTTGTTCGATATAAATTCGCAACTTTTGCAGACATGGTATTTGTGACAATTCCATTTATTTGTATAAATATTTTTATACCAATAAATTATGTCTGACACCTTCTCCGTCAGAACACGCAGTAGCTCAACTGTGAATGTGAAAAATTAATGCCCCGCACAGTCCCGAACATTATCTTACGAAATGTTATCCTGTACTTATAGTGGACACCACCCACTAGGAACCAGATGGTATTCTGACAGTGAGACGAACTGTCAGCCACTGAAATTCCACATATAGCATTCTGATAAGGGAATTATACCAGGAATAAACATTTAAACAGAAAAATTATTGAAGACAGGGCAAAAAACCTCCAAAATTAGGTTTCGAGTGGGCGACAAAACCAAATATAACCGAGGTAAGTTTTTACTGGGAAGGAAGGTACTACTCTTCAAAAGTACATTACCGATAGTATAAAGGACACCAAAACATGGCGAAAACCGCGAGTTCTCGATTCGCTGCTGGCAGCAAGTTCGGTGGTGAATAAGCTAGACTGAACCTGAAAATAAAATTATAAATAAAATTTGACTTAAAATTACAAATACAAAAAATTGCAGCAAACAATGTTTCTCCGCTGACACATGTTGTCAAAGTAACTACGTTAAAAAAAGGATGGCCACATTTTGATATATTCTATAACTGGGTGACAGTTTTCTCAGCGAGTAATCTGGTGTGTGTTCTGTCTTCAAGTGGGTACCTATATCCAACTATATCGCAGATTCGAACTGCAATCATATTGTACGATGACGATGGTTCCCACTACTTTACTTTCACAGAAATGACACCTGGCTATTCATTTGCGGGTCTTTCAATTTATTTTTCTTTTGTATCGGCCTCCTCCTCCCCTTCTAGCCGACCACACCTCACCTGTACATATATACGGTAGTTATATCTTCAGAAAACTACGTTTTCCAAGCAGAAATACAACGATATTTCTTAAAAATGCAGTTCTAGCCATTTTAAAAGAGCAGTACACGCTTCTTATGTCAATTCTGGTATCCTTTTAATGTCTCAAACGATGAAGACTGCAGCAAGGGAAAGTGTTAACTTTGAAATCCACCTATAACGTACACTCACACGTAACTGTGAGTGTACAATATAGGGGTTACAATACATTCTTGCCAGCGACACCGTTCATGGTGAATCTATCCAAGAACATTCTTTGCTGCTTTCCTTTCCCCACATTGTGAAGACAGCTGACCATAACCTGAAGCAAAGGAATATAATTTTTAAATAATTCTCGTGTATTATTTAAAAATAGACGAGTATTATTAAATCGGCCTCCTCCTCCCCTTACAGCCGACCTAACCTCGCCATTAACCAAAATTATAAAATTACATATTTTAGAAAAAAAGCAGAATGTAATAATAATTTAAAAGGGTTACTTACATACATACATTTTATCATTTTGGAAAGAAATCCACCAGAGATCATTTTTCCATTTCGTCTCTATGCAATAAATGTACTGTCACACTGCACTGTTGTCAAGGGCAACCACTGTGGGATACAGTCCACCACCAATTGGTATAAGAGAAGCCAAGAATCCAGCATTCATCCATTCAAATCTTCTTCTATTCAAGAGCACTGTCTGATATATTTTTCCATTCTTAATACCATGGCAGCTTACAAGGTATGCTCTTTTCCCATCACTTGTCCAGAATTGTTGAATTAATAAACATCTACTATTGATCCAAATGTATCTGTAGGCTTTAGTTTGAAATTAGTTAAATCAAATACCCTCACTGAAATGTCACCTCCACAATAATAATAAGAATAACCGACAATACAACTGGTGTAGTGACATCAGGAATTACGTAGTTCAGTATATAGAAAACTCAAGAACAAACCATTAAGACAATGGATAATACAGAGACAACTAATAATTAGAGTAAACCGCATCAGTTCTATTTGACCACAACATCCATTTCGATTATAATTCACTTTTAGAAGTATAATTATCGCACAGAATACAATCACTCTGCTTCAAGGAAAGCAAAAAACCCTGATTAAAAGTTATTTTAAACATAGACTGGGCAATCATTTGACGAGTAGGAAGTATCAAAGTTTAGTTTGCAGAAAGTTTGTACTGGAAAGCAAATATCACTCTTTGTTATATTCAGAAAAATGTCTTTAATGCAGCCAATCAGGAAATCACATGAATATGATTTTTTAAAAAACTGTCGAGGTGCGTAACCAGGAAGAAGGAGGCGTGAAATATACGTGAAGGAAACATCTCTTCAAAATTTCATTCAACGGGCCTCGTGAAGTGGGAAAATAATGAGATAAATTTAATACAAGAGATTTTTATCACAAAAGGCAAAATTCTCGGTTGGGACTTTCTAATTCACTTTAACCAGCAGAAAATTGAATAGTGGTTTAAAGAACATTAAGCTTCTCAGAAAGAAATTATCAGATTACTGAGTGCAAGGGCATTTACCTGAACAGTGTAAATCAAAAACTTTATGGACAAACAAACAGAGAAAAGGCTCTCTACTTAATACCAGAGAATATATATAACGAACAATAAATGAAACCAAGAGATGGACTACTACCGCACACAGAAGTTTTAAATGTTGTTCGATATAAATTCGCAACTTTTGCAGACATGGTATTTGTGACAATTCCATTTATTTGTATAAATATTTTTATACCAATAAATTATGTCTGACACCTTCTCCGTCAGAACACGCAGTAGCTCAACTGTGAATGTGAAAAATTAATGCCCCGCACAGTCCCGAACATTATCTTACGAAATGTTATCCTGTACTTATAGTGGACACCACCCACTAGGAACCAGATGGTATTCTGACAGTGAGACGAACTGTCAGCCACTGAAATTCCACATATAGCATTCTGATAAGGGAATTATACCAGGAATAAACATTTAAACAGAAAAATTATTGAAGACAGGGCAAAAAACCTCCAAAATTAGGTTTCGAGTGGGCGACAAAACCAAATATAACCGAGGTAAGTTTTTACTGGGAAGGAAGGTACTACTCTTCAAAAGTACATTACCGATAGTATAAAGGACACCAAAACATGGCGAAAACCGCGAGTTCTCGATTCGCTGCTGGCAGCAAGTTCGGTGGTGAATAAGCTAGACTGAACCTGAAAATAAAATTATAAATAAAATTTGACTTAAAATTACAAATACAAAAAATTGCAGCAAACAATGTTTCTCCGCTGACACATGTTGTCAAAGTAACTACGTTAAAAAAAGGATGGCCACATTTTGATATATTCTATAACTGGGTGACAGTTTTCTCAGCGAGTAATCTGGTGTGTGTTCTGTCTTCAAGTGGGTACCTATATCCAACTATATCGCAGATTCGAACTGCAATCATATTGTACGATGACGATGGTTCCCACTACTTTACTTTCACAGAAATGACACCTGGCTATTCATTTGCGGGTCTTTCAATTTATTTTTCTTTTGTATCGGCCTCCTCCTCCCCTTCTAGCCGACCACACCTCACCTGTACATATATACGGTAGTTATATCTTCAGAAAACTACGTTTTCCAAGCAGAAATACAACGATATTTCTTAAAAATGCAGTTCTAGCCATTTTAAAAGAGCAGTACACGCTTCTTATGTCAATTCTGGTATCCTTTTAATGTCTCAAACGATGAAGACTGCAGCAAGGGAAAGTGTTAACTTTGAAATCCACCTATAACGTACACTCACACGTAACTGTGAGTGTACAATATAGGGGTTACAATACATTCTTGCCAGCGACACCGTTCATGGTGAATCTATCCAAGAACATTCTTTGCTGCTTTCCTTTCCCCACATTGTGAAGACAGCTGACCATAACCTGAAGCAAAGGAATATAATTTTTAAATAATTCTCGTGTATTATTTAAAAATAGACGAGTATTATTAAATCGGCCTCCTCCTCCCCTTACAGCCGACCTAACCTCGCCATTAACCAAAATTATAAAATTACATATTTTAGAAAAAAAGCAGAATGTAATAATAATTTAAAAGGGTTACTTACATACATACATTTTATCATTTTGGAAAGAAATCCACCAGAGATCATTTTTCCATTTCGTCTCTATGCAATAAATGTACTGTCACACTGCACTGTTGTCAAGGGCAACCACTGTGGGATACAGTCCACCACCAATTGGTATAAGAGAAGCCAAGAATCCAGCATTCATCCATTCAAATCTTCTTCTATTCAAGAGCACTGTCTGATATATTTTTCCATTCTTAATACCATGGCAGCTTACAAGGTATGCTCTTTTCCCATCACTTGTCCAGAATTGTTGAATTAATAAACATCTACTATTGATCCAAATGTATCTGTAGGCTTTAGTTTGAAATTAGTTAAATCAAATACCCTCACTGAAATGTCACCTCCACAATAATAATAAGAATAACCGACAATACAACTGGTGTAGTGACATCAGGAATTACGTAGTTCAGTATATAGAAAACTCAAGAACAAACCATTAAGACAATGGATAATACAGAGACAACTAATAATTAGAGTAAACCGCATCAGTTCTATTTGACCACAACATCCATTTCGATTATAATTCACTTTTAGAAGTATAATTATCGCACAGAATACAATCACTCTGCTTCAAGGAAAGCAAAAAACCCTGATTAAAAGTTATTTTAAACATAGACTGGGCAATCATTTGACGAGTAGGAAGTATCAAAGTTTAGTTTGCAGAAAGTTTGTACTGGAAAGCAAAGTATCACTCTTTGTTATATTCAGAAAAATGTCTTTAATGCAGCCAATCAGGAAATCACATGAATATGATTTTTTAAAAAGCTGGTTGAGGTGCGTAACCAGGAAGAAGGAGGCGTGAAATATACGTGAAGGAAACATCTCTTCAAAATTTCATTCAAAGGGCCTCGTGAAGTGGGAAAATAATGAGATAAATTTAATACACAAGATTTTTATCACAAAAGGCAAAATTCTCGGTTGGGACTTTCTAATTCACTTTAACCAGCAGAAAATTGAATAGTGGTTTAAAGAACATTAAGCTTCTCAGAAAGAAATTATCAGATTACTGAGTGCAAGGGCATTTACCTGAACAGTGTAAATCAAAAACTTTATGGACAAACAAACAGAGAAAAGGCTCTCTACTTAATACCAGAGAATATATATAACAAACAATAAATGAAACCAAGAGATGGACTACTACCGCACACAGAAGTTTTAAATGTTGTTCGATATAAATTCGCAACTTTTGCAGACATGGTATTTGTGACAATTCCATTTATTTGTATAAATATTTTTATACCAATAAATTATGTCTGACACCTTCTCCGTCAGAACACGCAGTAGCTCAACTGTGAATGTGAAAAATTAATGCCCCGCACAGTCCCGAACATTATCTTACGAAATGTTATCCTGTACTTATAGTGGACACCACCCACTAGGAACCAGATGGTATTCTGACAGTGAGACGAACTGTCAGCCACTGAAATTCCACATATAGCATTCTGATAAGGGAATTATACCAGGAATAAACATTTAAACAGAAAAATTATTGAAGACAGGGCAAAAAACCTCCAAAATTAGGTTTCGAGTGGGCGACAAAACCAAATATAACCGAGGTAAGTTTTTACTGGGAAGGAAGGTACTACTCTTCAAAAGTACATTACCGATAGTATAAAGGACACCAAAACATGGCGAAAACCGCGAGTTCTCGATTCGCTGCTGGCAGCAAGTTCGGTGGTGAATAAGCTAGACTGAACCTGAAAATAAAATTATAAATAAAATTTGACTTAAAATTACAAATACAAAAAATTGCAGCAAACAATGTTTCTCCGCTGACACATGTTGTCAAAGTAACTACGTTAAAAAAAGGATGGCCACATTTTGATATATTCTATAACTGGGTGACAGTTTTCTCAGCGAGTAATCTGGTGTGTGTTCTGTCTTCAAGTGGGTACCTATATCCAACTATCGCAGATTCAAACTGCAATCATATTGTACGATGACGATGGTTCCCACTACTTTACTTTCACAGAAATGACACCTGGCTATTCATTTGCGGGTCTTTCAATTTATTTTTCTTTTGTATCGGCCTCCTCCTCCCCTTCTAGCCGACCACACCTCACCTGTACATATATACGGTAGTTATATCTTCAGAAAACTACGTTTTCCAAGCAGAAATACAACGATATTTCTTAAAAATGCAGTTCTAGCCATTTTAAAAGAGCAGTACACGCTTCTTATGTCAATTCTGGTATCCTTTTAATGTCTCCAACGATGAAGACTACAGCAAGGGAAAGTGTTAACTTTGAAATCCACCTATAACGTACACTCACACGTAACTGTGAGTGTACAATATAGGGGTTACAATACATTCTTGCCAGCGACACCGTTCATGGTGAATCTATCCAAGAACATTCTTTGCTGCTTTCCTTTCCCCACATTGTGAAGACAGCTGACCATAACCTGAAGCAAAGGAATATAATTTTTAAATAATTCTCGTGTATTATTTAAAAATAGACGAGTATTATTAAATCGGCCTCCTCCTCCCCTTACAGCCGACCTAACCTCGCCATTAAACAAAATTATAAAATTACATATTTTAGAAAAAAAGCAGAATGTAATAATAATTTAAAAGGGTTACTTACATACATACATTTTATCATTTTGGAAAGAAATCCACCAGAGATCATTTTTCCATTTCGTCTCTATGCAATAAATGAACTGTCACACTGCACTGTTGTCAAGGGCAACCACTGTGGGATACAGTCTACCACCAATTGGTATAAGAGAAGCCAAGAAGCCAGCATTCATCCATTCAAATCTTCTTCTATTCAAGAGCACTGTCTGATATATTTTTCCATTCTTAATACCATGGCAGCTTACAAGGTATGCTCTTTTCCCATCACTTGTCCAGAATTGTTGAATTAATAAACATCTACTATTGATCCAAATGTATCTGTAGGCTTTAGTTTGAAATTAGTTAAATCAAATACCCTCACTGAAATGTCACCTCCACAATAATAATAAGAATAAAGAATAACCGACAATACAACTGGTGTAGTGACATCAGGGATTACGTAGTTCAGTATATAGAAAACTCAAGAACAAACCATTAAGACAATGGATAATACAGAGACAACTAATAATTAGAGTAAACCGCATCAGTTCTATTTGACCACAACATCCATTTCGATTATAATTCACTTTTAGAAGTATAATTATCGCACAGAATACAATCACTCTGCTTCAAGGAAAGCAAAAAACCCTGATTAAAAGTTATTTTAAACATAGACTGGGCAATCATTTGACGAGTAGGAAGTATCAAAGTTTAGTTTGCAGAAAGTTTGTACTGGAAAGCAAAGTATCACTCTTTGTTATATTCAGAAAAATGTCTTTAATGCAGCCAATCAGGAAATCACATGAATATGATTTTTTAAAAAGCTGGTTGAGGTGCGTAACCAGGAAGAAGGAGGCGTGAAATATACGTGAAGGAAACATCTCTTCAAAATTTCATTCAAAGGGCCTCGTGAAGTGGGAAAATAATGAGATAAATTTAATACACAAGATTTTTATCACAAAAGGCAAAATTCTCGGTTGGGACTTTCTAATTCACTTTAACCAGCAAAAAATTGAATAGTGGTTTAAAGAACATTAAGCTTCTCAGAAAGAAATTATCAGATTACTGAGTGCAAGGGCATTTACCTGAACAGTGTAAATCAAAAACTTTATGGACAAACAAACAGAGAAAAGGCTCTCTACTTAATACCAGAGAATATATATAACAAACAATAAATGAAACCAAGAGATGGACTACTACCGCACACAAAAGTTTTAAATGTTGTTCGATATAAATTCGCAACTTTTGCAGACATGGTATTTGTGACAATTCCATTTATTTGTATAAATATTTTTATACCAATAAATTATGTCTGACACCTTCTCCGTCAGAACACGCAGTAGCTCAACTGTGAATGTGAAAAATTAATGCCCCGCACAGTCCCGAACATTATCTTACGAAATGTTATCCTGTACTTATAGTGGACACCACCCACTAGGAACCAGATGGTATTCTGACAGTGAGACGAACTGTCAGCCACTGAAATTCCACATATAGCATTCTGATAAGGGAATTATACCAGGAATAAACATTTAAACAGAAAAATTATTGAAGACAGGGCAAAAAACCTCCAAAATTAGGTTTCGAGTGGGCGACAAAACCAAATATAACCGAGGTGGTAGTTTTTACTGGGAAGGAAGGTACTACTCTTCAAAAGTACATTACCGATAGTATAAAGGACACCAAAACATGGCGAAAACAGCGAGTTCTCGATTCGCTGCTGGCAGCAAGTTCGGTGGTGAATAAGCTAGACTGAACCTGAAAATAAAATTATAAATAAAATTTGACTTAAAATTACAAATACAAAAAATTGCAGCAAACAATGTTTCTCCGCTGACACATGTTGTCAAAGTAACTACGTTAAAAAAAGGATGGCCACATTTTGATATATTCTATAACTGGGTGACAGTTTTCTCAGCGAGTAATCTGGTGTGTGTTCTGTCTTCAAGTGGGTACCTATATCCAACTATCGCAGATTCAAACTGCAATCATATTGTACGATGACGATGGTTCCCACTACTTTACTTTCACAGAAATGACAACTGGCTATTCATTTGTGGGTCTTTCAATTTATTTTTCTTTTGTATCGGCCTCCTCCTCCCCTTCTAGCCGACCACACCTCACCTGTACATATATACCGTAGTTATATCTTCAGAAAACTACGTTTTCCAAGCAGAAATACAACGATATTTCTTAAAAATGCAGTTCTAGCCATTTTAAAAGAGCAGTACACGCTTCTTATGTCAATTCTGGTATCCTTTTAATGTCTCCAACGATGAAGACTACAGCAAGGGAAAGTGTTAACTTTGAAATCCACCTATAACGTACACTCACACGTAACTGTGAGTGTACAATATAGGGGTTACAATACATTCTTGCCAGCGACACCGTTCATGGTGAATCTATCCAAGAACATTCTTTGCTGCTTTCCTTTCCCCACATTGTGAAGACAGCTGACCATAACCTGAAGCAAAGGAATATAATTTTTAAATAATTCTCGTGTATTATTTAAAAATAGACGAGTATTATTAAATCGGCCTCCTCCTCCCCTTACAGCCGACCTAACCTCGCCATTAAACAAAATTATAAAATTACATATTTTAGAAAAAAAGCAGAATGTAATAATAATTTAAAAGGGTTACTTACATACATACATTTTATCATTTTGGAAAGAAATCCACCAGAGATCATTTTTCCATTTCGTCTCTATGCAATAAATGAACTGTCACACTGCACTGTTGTCAAGGGCAACCACTGTGGGATACAGTCTACCACCAATTGGTATAAGAGAAGCCAAGAAGCCAGCATTCATCCATTCAAATCTTCTTCTATTCAAGAGCACTGTCTGATATATTTTTCCATTCTTAATACCATGGCAGCTTACAAGGTATGCTCTTTTCCCATCACTTGTCCAGAATTGTTGAATTAATAAACATCTACTATTGATCCAAATGTATCTGTAGGCTTTAGTTTGAAATTAGTTAAATCAAATACCCTCACTGAAATGTCACCTCCACAATAATAATAAGAATAAAGAATAACCGACAATACAACTGGTGTAGTGACATCAGGGATTACGTAGTTCAGTATATAGAAAACTCAAGAACAAACCATTAAGACAATGGATAATACAGAGACAACTAATAATTAGAGTAAACCGCATCAGTTCTATTTGACCACAACATCCATTTCGATTATAATTCACTTTTAGAAGTATAATTATCGCACAGAATACAATCACTCTGCTTCAAGGAAAGCAAAAAACCCTGATTAAAAGTTAATTTAAACATAGACTGGGCAATCATTTGACGAGTAGGAAGTATCAAAGTTTAGTTTGCAGAAAGTTTGTACTGGAAAGCAAAGTATCACTCTTTGTTATATTCAGAAAAATGTCTTTAATGCAGCCAATCAGGAAATCACATGAATATGATTTTTTAAAAAGCTGGTCGAGGTGCGTAACCAGGAAGAAGGAGGCGTGAAATATACGTGAAGGAAACATCTCTTCAAAATTTCATTCAAAGGGCCTCGTGAAGTGGGAAAATAATGAGATAAATTTAATACACAAGATTTTTATCACAAAAGGCAAAATTCTCGGTTGGGACTTTCTAATTCACTTTAACCAGCAGAAAATTGAATAGTGGTTTAAAGAACATTAAGCTTCTCAGAAAGAAATTATCAGATTACTGAGTCCAAGGGCATTTACCTGAACAGTGTAAATCAAAAACTTTATGGACAAACAAACAGAGAAAAGGCTCTCTACTTAATACCAGAGAATATATATAACGAACAATAAATGAAACCAAGAGATGGACTACTACCGCACACAGAAGTTTAAAATGTTGTTCGATATAAATTCGCAACTTTTGCAGACATGGTATTTGTGACAATTCCATTTATTTGTATAAATATTTTTATACCAATAAATTATGTCTGACACCTTCTCCGTCAGAACACGCAGTAGCTCAACTGTGAATGTGAAAAATTAATGCCCCGCACAGTCCCGAACATTATCTTACGAAATGTTATCCTGTACTTATAGTGGACACCACCCACTAGGAACCAGATGGTATTCTGACAGTGAGACGAACTGTCAGCCACTGAAATTCCACATATAGCATTCTGATAAGGGAATTATACCAGGAATAAACATTTAAACAGAAAAATTATTGAAGACAGGGCAAAAAACCTCCAAAATTAGGTTTCGAGTGGGCGACAAAACCAAATATAACCGAGGTGGTAGTTTTTACTGGGAAGGAAGGTACTACTCTTCAAAAGTACATTACCGATAGTATAAAGGACACCAAAACATGGTGAAAACCGCGAGTTCTCGGTTCGCTGCTGGCAGCAAGTTCGGTGGTGAATAAGCTAGACTGAACCTGAAAATAAAATTATAAATAAAATTTGACTTAAAATTACAAATACAAAAAATTGCAGCAAACAATGTTTCTCCGCTGACACATGTTGTCAAAGTAACTACGTTAAAAAAAGGATGGCCACATTTTGATATATTCTATAAATGGGTGACAGTTTTCTCAGCGAGTAATCTGGTGTGTGTTCTGTCTTCAAGTGGGTACCTATATCCAACTATCGCAGATTCGAACTGCAATCATATTGTACGATGACGATGGTTCCCACTACTTTACTTTCACAGAAATGACAACTGGCTATTCATTTGTGGGTCTTTCAATTTATTTTTCTTTTGTATCGGCCTCCTCCTCCCCTTCTAGCCGACCACACCTCACCTGTACATATATACCGTAGTTATATCTTCAGAAAACTACGTTTTCCAAGCAGAAATACAACGATATTTCTTAAAAATGCAGTTCTAGCCATTTTAAAAGAGCAGTACACGCTTCTTATGTCAATTCTGGTATCCTTTTAATGTCTCAAACGATGAAGACTGCAGCAAGGGAAAGTGTTAACTTTGAAATCCACCTATAACGTACACTCACACGTAACTGTGAGTGTACAATATAGGGGTTACAATACATTCTTGCCAGCGACACCGTTCATGGTGAATCTATCCAAGAACATTCTTTGCTGCTTTCCTTTCCCCACATTGTGAAGACAGCTGACCATAACCTGAAGCAAAGGAATATAATTTTTAAATAATTCTCGTGTATTATTTAAAAATAGACGAGTATTATTAAATCGGCCTCCTCCTCCCCTTACAGCCGACCTAACCTCGCCATTAACCAAAATTATAAAATTACATATTTTAGAAAAAAAGCAGAATGTAATAATAATTTAAAAGGGTTACTTACATACATACATTTTATCATTTTGGAAAGAAATCCACCAGAGATCATTTTTCCATTTCGTCTCTATGCAATAAATGTACTGTCACACTGCACTGTTGTCAAGGGCAACCACTGTGGGATATAGTCTACCACCAATTGGTATAAGAGAAGCCAAGAAGCCAGCATTCATCCATTCAAATCTTCTTCTATTCAAGAGCACTGTCTGATATATTTTTCCATTCTTAATACCATGGCAGCTTACAAGGTATGCTCTTTTCCCATCACTTGTCCAGAATTGTTGAATTAATAAACATCTACTATTGATCCAAAGGTATCTGTAGGCTTTAGTTTGAAATTAGTTAAATCAAATACCCTCACTGAAATGTCACCTCCACAATAATAATAAGAATAACCGACAATACAACTGGTGTAGTGACATCAGGAATTACGTAGTTCAGTATATAGAAAACTCAAGAACAAACCATTAAGACAATGGATAATACAGAGACAACTAATAATTAGAGTAAACCGCATCAGTTCTATTTGACCACAACATCCATTTCGATTATAATTCACTTTTAGAAGTATAATTATCGCACAGAATACAATCACTCTGCTTCAAGGAAAGCAAAAAACCCTGATTAAAAGTTATTTTAAACATAGACTGGGCAATCATTTGACGAGTAGGAAGTATCAAAGTTTAGTTTGCAGAAAGTTTGTACTGGAAAGCAAAGTATCACTCTTTGTTATATTCAGAAAAATGTCTTTAATGCAGCCAATCAGGAAATCACATGAATATGATTTTTTAAAAAACTGTCGAGGTGCGTAACCAGGAAGAAGGAGGCGTGAAATATACGTGAAGGAAACATCTCTTCAAAATTTCATTCAAAGGGCCTCGTGAAGTGGGAAAATAATGAGATAAATTTAATACACAAGATTTTTATCACAAAAGGCAAAATTCTCGGTTGGGACTTTCTAATTCACTTTAACCAGCAGAAAATTGAATAGTGGTTTAAAGAACATTAAGCTTCTCAGAAAGAAATTATCAGATTACTGAGTGCAAGGGCATTTACCTGAACAGTGTAAATCAAAAACTTTATGGACAAACAAACAGAGAAAAGGCTCTCTACTTAATACCAGAGAATATATATAACGAACAATAAATGAAACCAAGAGATGGACTACTACCGCACACAGAAGTTTTAAATGTTGTTCGATATAAATTCGCAACTTTTGCAGACATGGTATTTGTGACAATTCCATTTATTTGTATAAATATTTTTATACCAATAAATTATGTCTGACACCTTCTCCGTCAGAACACGCAGTAGCTCAACTGTGAATGTGAAAAATTAATGCCCCGCACAGTCCCGAACATTATCTTACGAAATGTTATCCTGTACTTATAGTGGACACCACCCACTAGGAACCAGATGGTATTCTGACAGTGAGACGAACTGTCAGCCACTGAAATTCCACATATAGCATTCTGATAAGGGAATTATACCAGGAATAAACATTTAAACAGAAAAATTATTGAAGACAGGGCAAAAAACCTCCAAAATTAGGTTTCAAGTGGGCGACAAAACCAAATATAACCGAGGTGGTAGTTTTTACTGGGAAGGAAGGTACTACTCTTCAAAAGTACATTACCGATAGTATAAAGGACACCAAAACATGGCGAAAACCGCGAGTTCTCGATTCGCTGCTGGCAGCAAGTTCGGTGGTGAATAAGCTAGACTGAACCTGAAAATAAAATTATAAATAAAATTTGACTTAAAATTACAAATACAAAAAATTGCAGCAAACAATGTTTCTCCGCTGACACATGTTGTCAAAGTAACTACGTTAAAAAAAGGATGGCCACATTTTGATATATTCTATAACTGGGTGACAGTTTTCTCAGCGAGTAATCTGGTGTGTGTTCTGTCTTCAAGTGGGTACCTATATCCAACTATCGCAGATTCGAACTGCAATCATATTGTACGATGACGATGGTTCCCACTACTTTACTTTCACAGAAATGACAACTGGCTATTCATTTGTGGGTCTTTCAATTTATTTTTCTTTTGTATCGGCCTCCTCCTCCCCTTCTAGCCGACCACACCTCACCTGTACATATATACCGTAGTTATATCTTCAGAAAACTACGTTTTCCAAGCAGAAATACAACGATATTTCTTAAAAATGCAGTTCTAGCCATTTTAAAAGAGCAGTACACGCTTCTTATGACAATTCTGGTATCCTTTTAATGTCTCCAACGATGAAGACTACAGCAAGGGAAAGTGTTAACTTTGAAATCCACCTATAACGTAAACTCACACGTAACTGTGAGTGTACAATATAGGGGTTACAATACATTCTTGCCAGCGACACCGTTCATGGTGAATCTATCCAAGAACATTCTTTGCTGCTTTCCTTTCCCCACATTGTGAAGACAGCTGACCATAACCTGAAGCAAAGGAATATAATTTTTAAATAATTCTCGTGTATTATTTAAAAATAGACGAGTATTATTAAATCGGCCTCCTCCTCCCCTTACAGCCGACCTAACCTCGCCATTAAACAAAATTATAAAATTACATATTTTAGAAAAAAAGCAGAATGTAATAATAATTTAAAAGGGTTACTTACATACATACATTTTATCATTTTGGAAAGAAATCCACCAGAGATCATTTTTCCATTTCGTCTCTATGCAATAAATGAACTGTCACACTGCACTGTTGTCAAGGGCAACCACTGTGGGATACAGTCTACCACCAATTGGTATAAGAGAAGCCAAGAAGCCAGCATTCATCCATTCAAATCTTCTTCTATTCAAGAGCACTGTCTGATATATTTTTCCATTCTTAATACCATGGCAGCTTACAAGGTATGCTCTTTTCCCATCACTTGTCCAGAATTGTTGAATTAATAAACATCTACTATTGATCCAAAGGTATCTGTAGGCTTTAGTTTGAAATTAGTTAAATCAAATACCCTCACTGAAATGTCACCTCCACAATAATAATAAGAATAAAGAATAACC
Organism: Mastigoproctus giganteus; assembly: GCF_048544385.1. NCBI lineage: Eukaryota > Metazoa > Arthropoda > Arachnida > Uropygi > Thelyphonidae > Mastigoproctus > Mastigoproctus giganteus. The sequence goes on along the minus strand of NC_143577.1, from coordinate 29,351,514 downwards.
GACAATACAACTGGTGTAGTGACATCAGGGATTACGTAGTTCAGTATATAGAAAACTCAAGAACAAACCATTAAGACAATGGATAATACAGAGACAACTAATAATTAGAGTAAACCGCATCAGTTCTATTTGACCACAACATCCATTTCGATTATAATTCACTTTTAGAAGTATAATTATCGCACAGAATACAATCACTCTGCTTCAAGGAAAGCAAAAAACCCTGATTAAAAGTTATTTTAAACATAGACTGGGCAATCATTTGACGAGTAGGAAGTATCAAAGTTTAGTTTGCAGAAAGTTTGTACTGGAAAGCAAAGTATCACTCTTTGTTATATTCAGAAAAATGTCTTTAATGCAGCCAATCAGGAAATCACATGAATATGATTTTTTAAAAAGCTGGTTGAGGTGCGTAACCAGGAAGAAGGAGGCGTGAAATATACGTGAAGGAAACATCTCTTCAAAATTTCATTCAAAGGGCCTCGTGAAGTGGGAAAATAATGAGATAAATTTAATACACAAGATTTTTATCACAAAAGGCAAAATTCTCGGTTGGGACTTTCTAATTCACTTTAACCAGCAGAAAATTGAATAGTGGTTTAAAGAACATTAAGCTTCTCAGAAAGAAATTATCAGATTACTGAGTCCAAGGGCATTTACCTGAACAGTGTAAATCAAAAACTTTATGGACAAACAAACAGAGAAAAGGCTCTCTACTTAATACCAGAGAATATATATAACGAACAATAAATGAAACCAAGAGATGGACTACTACCGCACACAGAAGTTTTAAATGTTGTTCGATATAAATTCGCAACTTTTGCAGACATGGTATTTGTGACAATTCCATTTATTTGTATAAATATTTTTATACCAATAAATTATGTCTGACACCTTCTCCGTCAGAACACGCAGTAGCTCAACTGTGAATGTGAAAAATTAATGCCCCGCACAGTCCCGAACATTATCTTACGAAATGTTATCCTGTACTTATAGTGGACACCACCCACTAGGAACCAGATGGTATTCTGACAGTGAGACGAACTGTCAGCCACTGAAATTCCACATATAGCATTCTGATAAGGGAATTATACCAGGAATAAACATTTAAACAGAAAAATTATTGAAGACAGGGCAAAAAACCTCCAAAATTAGGTTTCGAGTGGGCGACAAAACCAAATATAACCGAGGTGGTAGTTTTTACTGGGAAGGAAGGTACTACTCTTCAAAAGTACATTACCGATAGTATAAAGGACACCAAAACATGGCGAAAACCGCGAGTTCTCGATTCGCTGCTGGCAGCAAGTTCGGTGGTGAATAAGCTAGACTGAACCTGAAAATAAAATTATAAATAAAATTTGACTTAAAATTACAAATACAAAAAATTGCAGCAAACAATGTTTCTCCGCTGACACATGTTGTCAAAGTAACTACGTTAAAAAAAGGATGGCCACATTTTGATATATTCTATAACTGGGTGACAGTTTTCTCAGCGAGTAATCTGGTGTGTGTTCTGTCTTCAAGTGGGTACCTATATCCAACTATCGCAGATTCGAACTGCAATCATATTGTACGATGACGATGGTTCCCACTACTTTACTTTCACAGAAATGACAACTGGCTATTCATTTGTGGGTCTTTCAATTTATTTTTCTTTTGTATCGGCCTCCTCCTCCCCTTCTAGCCGACCACACCTCACCTGTACATATATACCGTAGTTATATCTTCAGAAAACTACGTTTTCCAAGCAGAAATACAACGATATTTCTTAAAAATGCAGTTCTAGCCATTTTAAAAGAGCAGTACACGCTTCTTATGTCAATTCTGGTATCCTTTTAATGTCTCCAACGATGAAGACTACAGCAAGGGAAAGTGTTAACTTTGAAATCCACCTATAACGTACACTCACACGTAACTGTGAGTGTACAATATAGGGGTTACAATACATTCTTGCCAGCGACACCGTTCATGGTGAATCTATCCAAGAACATTCTTTGCTGCTTTCCTTTCCCCACATTGTGAAGACAGCTGACCATAACCTGAAGCAAAGGAATATAATTTTTAAATAATTCTCGTGTATTATTTAAAAATAGACGAGTATTATTAAATCGGCCTCCTCCTCCCCTTACAGCCGACCTAACCTCGCCATTAAACAAAATTATAAAATTACATATTTTAGAAAAAAAGCAGAATGTAATAATAATTTAAAAGGGTTACTTACATACATACATTTTATCATTTTGGAAAGAAATCCACCAGAGATCATTTTTCCATTTCGTCTCTATGCAATAAATGAACTGTCACACTGCACTGTTGTCAAGGGCAACCACTGTGGGATACAGTCTACCACCAATTGGTATAAGAGAAGCCAAGAAGCCAGCATTCATCCATTCAAATCTTCTTCTATTCAAGAGCACTGTCTGATATATTTTTCCATTCTTAATACCATGGCAGCTTACAAGGTATGCTCTTTTCCCATCACTTGTCCAGAATTGTTGAATTAATAAACATCTACTATTGATCCAAAGGTATCTGTAGGCTTTAGTTTGAAATTAGTTAAATCAAATACCCTCACTGAAATGTCACCTCCACAATAATAATAAGAATAAAGAATAACCGACAATACAACTGGTGTAGTGACATCAGGGATTACGTAGTTCAGTATATAGAAAACTCAAGAACAAACCATTAAGACAATGGATAATACAGAGACAACTAATAATTAGAGTAAACCGCATCAGTTCTATTTGACCACAACATCCATTTCGATTATAATTCACTTTTAGAAGTATAATTATCGCACAGAATACAATCACTCTGCTTCAAGGAAAGCAAAAAACCCTGATTAAAAGTTATTTTAAACATAGACTGGGCAATCATTTGACGAGTAGGAAGTATCAAAGTTTAGTTTGCAGAAAGTTTGTACTGGAAAGCAAAGTATCACTCTTTGTTATATTCAGAAAAATGTCTTTAATGCAGCCAATCAGGAAATCACATGAATATGATTTTTTAAAAAGCTGGTTGAGGTGCGTAACCAGGAAGAAGGAGGCGTGAAATATACGTGAAGGAAACATCTCTTCAAAATTTCATTCAAAGGGCCTCGTGAAGTGGGAAAATAATGAGATAAATTTAATACACAAGATTTTTATCACAAAAGGCAAAATTCTCGGTTGGGACTTTCTAATTCACTTTAACCAGCAGAAAATTGAATAGTGGTTTAAAGAACATTAAGCTTCTCAGAAAGAAATTATCAGATTACTGAGTCCAAGGGCATTTACCTGAACAGTGTAAATCAAAAACTTTATGGACAAACAAACAGAGAAAAGGCTCTCTACTTAATACCAGAGAATATATATAACGAACAATAAATGAAACCAAGAGATGGACTACTACCGCACACAGAAGTTTTAAATGTTGTTCGATATAAATTCGCAACTTTTGCAGACATGGTATTTGTGACAATTCCATTTATTTGTATAAATATTTTTATACCAATAAATTATGTCTGACACCTTCTCCGTCAGAACACGCAGTAGCTCAACTGTGAATGTGAAAAATTAATGCCCCGCACAGTCCCGAACATTATCTTACGAAATGTTATCCTGTACTTATAGTGGACACCACCCACTAGGAACCAGATGGTATTCTGACAGTGAGACGAACTGTCAGCCACTGAAATTCCACATATAGCATTCTGATAAGGGAATTATACCAGGAATAAACATTTAAACAGAAAAATTATTGAAGACAGGGCAAAAAACCTCCAAAATTAGGTTTCGAGTGGGCGACAAAACCAAATATAACCGAGGTGGTAGTTTTTACTGGGAAGGAAGGTACTACTCTTCAAAAGTACATTACCGATAGTATAAAGGACACCAAAACATGGCGAAAACCGCGAGTTCTCGATTCGCTGCTGGCAGCAAGTTCGGTGGTGAATAAGCTAGACTGAACCTGAAAATAAAATTATAAATAAAATTTGACTTAAAATTACAAATACAAAAAATTGCAGCAAACAATGTTTCTCCGCTGACACATGTTGTCAAAGTAACTACGTTAAAAAAAGGATGGCCACATTTTGATATATTCTATAACTGGGTGACAGTTTTCTCAGCGAGTAATCTGGTGTGTGTTCTGTCTTCAAGTGGGTACCTATATCCAACTATCGCAGATTCGAACTGCAATCATATTGTACGATGACGATGGTTCCCACTACTTTACTTTCACAGAAATGACAACTGGCTATTCATTTGTGGGTCTTTCAATTTATTTTTCTTTTGTATCGGCCTCCTCCTCCCCTTCTAGCCGACCACACCTCACCTGTACATATATACCGTAGTTATATCTTCAGAAAACTACGTTTTCCAAGCAGAAATACAACGATATTTCTTAAAAATGCAGTTCTAGCCATTTTAAAAGAGCAGTACACGCTTCTTATGTCAATTCTGGTATCCTTTTAATGTCTCCAACGATGAAGACTACAGCAAGGGAAAGTGTTAACTTTGAAATCCACCTATAACGTACACTCACACGTAACTGTGAGTGTACAATATAGGGGTTACAATACATTCTTGCCAGCGACACCGTTCATGGTGAATCTATCCAAGAACATTCTTTGCTGCTTTCCTTTCCCCACATTGTGAAGACAGCTGACCATAACCTGAAGCAAAGGAATATAATTTTTAAATAATTCTCGTGTATTATTTAAAAATAGACGAGTATTATTAAATCGGCCTCCTCCTCCCCTTACAGCCGACCTAACCTCGCCATTAAACAAAATTATAAAATTACATATTTTAGAAAAAAAGCAGAATGTAATAATAATTTAAAAAGGTTACTTACATACATACATTTTATCATTTTGGAAAGAAATCCACCAGAGATCATTTTTCCATTTCGTCTCTATGCAATAAATGAACTGTCACACTGCACTGTTGTCAAGGGCAACCACTGTGGGATACAGTCTACCACCAATTGGTATAAGAGAAGCCAAGAAGCCAGCATTCATCCATTCAAATCTTCTTCTATTCAAGAGCACTGTCTGATATATTTTTCCATTCTTAATACCATGGCAGCTTACAAGGTATGCTCTTTTCCCATCACTTGTCCAGAATTGTTGAATTAATAAACATCTACTATTGATCCAAATGTATCTGTAGGCTTTAGTTTGAAATTAGTTAAATCAAATACCCTCACTGAAATGTCACCTCCACAATAATAATAACAATAAAGAATAACCGACAATACAACTGGTGTAGTGACATCAGGGATTACGTAGTTCAGTATATAGAAAATTCAAGAACAAACCATTAAGACAATGGATAATACAGAGACAACTAATAATTAGAGTAAACCGCATCAGTTCTATTTGACCACAACATCCATTTCGATTATAATTCACTTTTAGAAGTATAATTATCGCACAGAATACAATCACTCTGCTTCAAGGAAAGCAAAAAACCCTGATTAAAAGTTATTTTAAACATAGACTGGGCAATCATTTGACGAGTAGGAAGTATCAAAGTTTAGTTTGCAGAAAGTTTGTACTGGAAAGCAAAGTATCACTCTTTGTTATATTCAGAAAAATGTCTTTAATGCAGCCAATCAGGAAATCACATGAATATGATTTTTTAAAAAACTGTCGAGGTGCGTAACCAGGAAGAAGGAGGCGTGAAATATACGTGAAGGAAACATCTCTTCAAAATTTCATTCAAAGGGCCTCGTGAAGTGGGAAAATAATGAGATAAATTTAATACACAAGATTTTTATCACAAAAGGCAAAATTCTCGGTTGGGACTTTCTAATTCACTTTAACCAGCAGAAAATTGAATAGTGGTTTAAAGAACATTAAGCTTCTCAGAAAGAAATTATCAGATTACTGAGTGCAAGGGCATTTACCTGAACAGTGTAAATCAAAAACTTTATGGACAAACAAACAGAGAAAAGGCTCTCTACTTAATACCAGAGAATATATATAACGAACAATAAATGAAACCAAGAGATGGACTACTACCGCACACAGAAGTTTTAAATGTTGTTCGATATAAATTCGCAACTTTTGCAGACATGGTATTTGTGACAATTCCATTTATTTGTATAAATATTTTTATACCAATAAATTATGTCTGACACCTTCTCCGTCAGAACACGCAGTAGCTCAACTGTGAATGTGAAAAATTAATGCCCCGCACAGTCCCGAACATTATCTTACGAAATGTTATCCTGTACTTATAGTGGACACCACCCACTAGGAACCAGATGGTATTCTGACAGTGAGACGAACTGTCAGCCACTGAAATTCCACATATAGCATTCTGATAAGGGAATTATACCAGGAATAAACATTTAAACAGAAAAATTATTGAAGACAGGGCAAAAAACCTCCAAAATTAGGTTTCGAGTGGGCGACAAAACCAAATATAACCGAGGTGGTAGTTTTTACTGGGAAGGAAGGTACTACTCTTCAAAAGTACATTACCGATAGTATAAAGGACACCAAAACATGGCGAAAACCGCGAGTTCTCGATTCGCTGCTGGCAGCAAGTTCGGTGGTGAATAAGCTAGACTGAACCTGAAAATAAAATTATAAATAAAATTTGACTTAAAATTACAAATACAAAAAATTGCAGCAAACAATGTTTCTCCGCTGACACATGTTGTCAAAGTAACTACGTTAAAAAAAGGATGGCCACATTTTGATATATTCTATAACTGGGTGACAGTTTTCTCAGCGAGTAATCTGGTGTGTGTTCTGTCTTCAAGTGGGTACCTATATCCAACTATCGCAGATTCGAACTGCAATCATATTGTACGATGACGATGGTTCCCACTACTTTACTTTCACAGAAATGACAACTGGCTATTCATTTGTGGGTCTTTCAATTTATTTTTTTTTTGTATCGGCCTCCTCCTCCCCTTCTAGCCGACCACACCTCACCTGTACATATATACCGTAGTTATATCTTCAGAAAACTACGTTTTCCAAGCAGAAATACAACGATATTTCTTAAAAATGCAGTTCTAGCCATTTAAAAAGAGCAGTACATGCTTCTTATGTCAATTCTGGTATCCTTTTAATGTCTCAAACGATGAAGAATGCAGCAAGGGAAAGTGTTAACTTTAAAATCCACCTATAACGTACACTCACACATAACTGTGAGTGTACAATATATGGGTTACAATACATTCCTGCCAGCGACACCATTCATGGTGAATCTATCCAAGAACATTCTTTGCTGCTTTCCTTTCCCCACATTGTGAAGACAGCTGACCATAACCTGAAGCAAAGGAATATAATTTTTAAATAATTCTCGTGTATTATTTAAAAATAGACGAGTATTATTAAATCGGCCTCCTCCTCCCCTTACAGCCGACCTAACCTCGCCATTAACCAAAATTATAAAATTACATATTTTAGAAAAAAAGCAGAATGTAATAATAATTTAAAAGGGTTACTTACATACATACATTTTATCATTTTGGAAAGAAATCCACCAGAGATCATTTTTCCATTTTGTCTCTATGCAATAAATGTACTGTCACACTGCACTGTTGTCAAGGGCAACCACTGTGGGATACAGTCTACCACCAATTGGTATAAGAGAAGCCAAGAAGCCAGCATTCATCCATTCAAATCTTCTTCTATTCAAGAGCACTGTCTGATATATTTTTCCATTCTTAATACCATGGCAGCTTACAAGGTATGCTCTTTTCCCATCACTTGTCCAGAATTGTTGAATTAATAAACATCTACTATTGATCCAAAGGTATCTGTAGGCTTTAGTTTGAAATTAGTTAAATCAAATACCCTCACTGAAATGTCACCTCCACAATAATAATAAGAATAAAGAATAACCGACAATACAACTGGTGTAGTGACATCAGGGATTACGTAGTTCAGTATATAGAAAACTCAAGAACAAACCATTAAGACAATGGATAATACAGAGACAACTAATAATTAGAGTAAACCGCATCAGTTCTATTTGACCACAACATCCATTTCGATTATAATTCACTTTTAGAAGTATAATTATCGCACAGAATCGAATCACTCTGCTTCAAGGAAAGCAAAAAACCCTGATTAAAAGTTATTTTAAACATAGACTGGGCAATCATTTGACGAGTAGGAAGTATCAAAGTTTAGTTTGCAGAAAGTTTGTACTGGAAAGCAAAGTATCACTCTTTGTTATATTCAGAAAAATGTCTTTAATGCAGCCAATCAGGAAATCACATGAATATGATTTTTTAAAAAACTGTCGAGGTGCGTAACCAGGAAGAAGGAGGCGTGAAATATACGTGAAGGAAACATCTCTTCAAAATTTCATTCAAAGGGCCTCGTGAAGTGGGAAAATAATGAGATAAATTTAATACACAAGATTTTTATCACAAAAGGCAAAATTCTCGGTTGGGACTTTCTAATTCACTTTAACCAGCAGAAAATTGAATAGTGGTTTAAAGAACATTAAGCTTCTCAGAAAGAAATTATCAGATTACTGAGTCCAAGGGCATTTACCTGAACAGTGTAAATCAAAAACTTTATGGACAAACAAACAGAGAAAAGGCTCTCTACTTAATACCAGAGAATATATATAACGAACAATAAATGAAACCAAGAGATGGACTACTACCGCACACAGAAGTTTTAAATGTTGTTCGATATAAATTCGCAACTTTTGCAGACATGGTATTTGTGACAATTCTATTTATTTGTATAAATATTTTTATACCAATAAATTATGTCTGACACCTTCTCCGTCAGAACACGCAGTAGCTCAACTGTGAATGTGAAAAATTAATGCCCCGCACAGTCCCAAACATCATCTTACGAAATGTTATCCTGTACTTATAGTGGACACCACCCACTAGGAACCAGATGGTATTCTGACAGTGAGACGATCTGTCAGCCACTGAAATTCCACATATAGCATTCTGATAAGGGAATTATACCAGGAATAAACATTTAAACAGAAAAATTATTGAAGACAGGGCAAAAAACCTCCAAAATTAAGTTTCGAGTGGGCGACAAAACCAAACATAACCGAGGTGGTAGTTTTTACTGGGAAGGAAGGTACTACTCTTCAAAAGTACATTACCGATAGTATAAAGGACACCAAAACATGGTGAAAACCGCGAGTTCTCGATTCGCTGCTGGCAGCAAGTTCGGTGGTGAATAAGCTAGACTGAACCTGAAAATAAAATTATAAATAAAATTTGACTTAAAATTACAAATACAAAAAATTGCAGCAAACAATGTTTCGCCGCTGACACATGTTGTCAAAGTAACTATGTTAAAAAAAGGATGGCCACTGGCACATTTTGATATATTCTATAACTGGGTGACAGTTTTCTCAGCGAGTAATCTGGTGTGTGTGTTCTGTCTTCAAGTGCGTTCCTATATCCAACTATCGCAGATTCAAACTGCAATCATATTGTACGATGACGATGGTTCCCACTACTTTACTTTCACAGAAATGACAACTGGCTATTCATTTGTGGGTCTTTCAATTTATTTTTTTTTGTATCGGCCTCCTCCTCCCCTTCTAGCCGACCACACCTCACCTGTACATATATACCGTAGTTATATCTTCAGAAAACTACGTTTTCCAAGCAGAAATACAACGATATTTCTTAAAAATGCAGTTCTAGCCATTTAAAAAGAGCAGTACACGCTTCTTATGTCAATTCTGGTATCCTTTTAATGTCTCAAACGATGAAGACTGCAGCAAGGGAAAGTGTTAACTTTGAAATCCACCTATAACGTAAACTCACACGTAACTGTGAGTGTACAATATATGGGTTACAATACATTCTTGCCAGCGACACCGTTCATGGTGAATCTATCCAAGAACATTCTTTGCTGCTTTCCTTTCCCCACATTGTGAAGACAGCTGCCCATAACCTGAAGCAAAGGAATATAATTTTTAAATAATTCTCGTGTATTATTTAAAAATAGACGAGTATTATTAAATCGGCCTCCTCCTCCCCTTACAGCCGACCTAACCTCGCCATTAACCAAAATTATAAAATTACATATTTTACAAAAAAAAAGCAGAATGTAATAATAATTTAAAAGGGTTACTTACATACATACATTTTATCATTTTGGAAAGAAATCCACCAGAGATCATTTTTCCATTTCTTCTCTATGCAATAAATGTACTGTCACACTGCACTGTTGTCAAGGGCAACCACTGTGGGATACAGTCTACCACCAATTGGTATAAGAGAAGCCAAGAAGCCAGCATTCATCCATTCAAATCTTCTTCTATTCAAGAGCACTGTCTGATATATTTTTCCATTCTTAATACCATGGCAGCTTACAAGGTATGCTCTTTTCCCATCACTTGTCCAGAATTGTTGAATTAATAAACATCTACTATTGATCCAAATGTATCTGTAGGCTTTAGTTTGAAATTAGTTAAATCAAATACCCTCACTGAAATGTCACCTCCACAATAATAATAAGAATAAAGAATAACCGACAATACAACTCGTGTAGTGACTTCAGGGATTACGTAGTTCAGTATATAGAAAACTCAAGAACAAACCATTAAGACAATGGATAATACAGAGACAACTAATAATTAGAGTAAACCGCATCAGTTCTATTTGACCACAACATCCATTTCGATTATAATTCACTTTTAGAAGTATAATTATCGCACAGAATACAATCACTCTGCTTCAAGGAAAGCAAAAAACCCTGATTAAAAGTTATTTTAAACATAGACTGGGCAATCATTTGACGAGTAGGAAGTATCAAAGTTTAGTTTGCAGAAAGTTTGTACTGGAAAGCAAAGTATCACTCTTTGTTATATTCAGAAAAATGTCTTTAATGCAGCCAATCAGGAAATCACATGAATATGATTTTTTAAAAAACTGTCGAGGTGCGTAACCAGGAAGAAGGAGGCGTGAAATATACGTGAAGGAAACATCTCTTCAAAATTTCATTCAAAGGGCCTCGTGAAGTGGGAAAATAATGAGATAAATTTAATACACAAGATTTTTATCACAAAAGGCAAAATTCTCGGTTGGGACTTTCTAATTCACTTTAACCAGCAGAAAATTGAATAGTGGTTTAAAGTACATTAAGCTTCTCAGAAAGAAATTATCAGATTACTGAGTGCAAGGGCATTTACCTGAACAGTGTAAATCAAAAACTTTATGGACAAACAAACAGAGAAAAGGCTCTCTACTTAATACCAGAGAATATATATAACGAACAATAAATGAAACCAAGAGATGGACTACTACCGCACACAGAAGTTTTAAATGTTGTTCGATATAAATTCGCAACTTTTGCAGACATGGTATTTGTGACAATTCCATTTATTTGTATAAATATTTTTATACCAATAAATTATGTCTGACACCTTCTCCGTCAGAACACGCAGTAGCTCAACTGTGAATGTGAAAAATTAATGCCCCGCACAGTCCCGAACATTATCTTACGAAATGTTATCCTGTACTTATAGTGGACACCACCCACTAGGAACCAGATGGTATTCTGACAGTGAGACGAACTGTCAGCCACTGAAATTCCACATATAGCATTCTGATAAGGGAATTATACCAGGAATAAACATTTAAACAGAAAAATTATTGAAGACAGGGCAAAAAACCTCCAAAATTAGGTTTCGAGTGGGCGACAAAACCAAATATAACCGAGGTGGTAGTTTTTACTGGGAAGGAAGGTACTACTCTTCAAAAGTACATTACCGATAGTATAAAGGACACCAAAACATGGTGAAAACCGCGAGTTCTCGATTCGCTGCTGGCAGCAAGTTCGGTGGTGAATAAGCTAGACTGAACCTGAAAATAAAATTATAAATAAAATTTGACTTAAAATTACAAATACAAAAAATTGCAGCAAACAATGTTTCTCCGCTGACACATGTTGTCAAAGTACCTACGTTAAAAAACGGTTGGCCACTGGCACATTTTGATATATTCTATAACTGGGTGACAGTTTTCTCAGCGAGTAATCTGGTGTGTGTTCTGACTTCAAGTGGGTACCTATATCCAACTATCGCAGATTCGAACTGCAATCATATTGTACGATGACGATGGTTCCCACTACTTTACTTTCACAGAAATGACAACTGGCTATTCATTTGTGGGTCTTTCAATTTATTTTTTTTTGTATCGGCCTCCTCCTCCCCTTCTAGCCGACCACACCTCACCTGTACATATATACTGTAGTTATATCTTCAGAAAACTACGTTTTCCAAGCAGAAATACAACGATATTTCTTAAAAATGCAGTTCTAGCCATTTAAAAAGAGCAGTACACGCTTCTTATGTCAATTCTGGTATCCTTTTAATGTCTCAAACGATGAAGACTGCAGCAAGGGAAAGTGTTAAATTTGAAATCCACCTATAACGTACACTCACACGTTACTGTGAGTGTACAATATATGGGTTACAATACATTCTTGCCAGCGACACCATTCATGGTGAATCTATTCAAGAACATTCTTTGCTGCTTTCCTTTCCCCACATTGTGAAGACAGCTGACCATAACCTGAAGCATAGGAATATAATTTTCAAATAATTCTCGTGTATTCTTTAAAAATACACGAGTATTATTAAATCGGCCTCCTCCTCCCCTTACAGCCGACCTAACCTCACCATTGACCAAAATTATAAAATTACATATTGAAGAAAAAAAGCAGAATGTAATAATAATTTAAAAGGGTTACTTACATACATACATTTTATCATTTTGGAAAGAAATACACCAGTTTTTCCATGTGGTCTCTATGCAATACATTTACTGTCACACTGCCCTGTTGTCAATGGAAACCACTGCGGGATACAGTCTACCACCAATTGGTATAAGAGAAGCCAAGAAGCCAGCATTCATCCATTCAAATCTTCTTCTATTCAAGAGCACTGACTGATATATTTTTCCATTCTTAATACCATGGCAGCTTAAAAGGTATGCTCTGTTCCCATCACTTGTCCAGAATTGTTGAAGAAATAAACATCTACTGTTGATCCAAATGTATCTGTAGGCTTTAGTTTGAAATTAGTTAAATCAAATGCCCTCACTGAAATGTCACCTTCATAATAATAATAAGAATATCCGACAATACAAGTGCTGCAGTGACATCAGGGATTACGTAGTTCAGTATATAGAGAACTCAAGAACAAACCATTAAGACAATGGATAATACAGAGACAACTAATATACAGAGTAAACCGCATCAGTTCTATTTGACCAGAACATCCATTTCGATTATAATCGCACAGAATACAATCACTCTGTTTCAAGGAAAGGAAAAAACCCTAATGAAAAGTTATTTTAAACAAAGACTGGGCAATCATTTGACGAGTAGGAAGTATCAGAGTTTAGTTTGCAGAAAATTTGTACTGGAAAGCAAAGTATCACTCTTTTTTATATTCAGAAAAATGCCTGTAGATGCAACGAATCAGCAAATCATATGAATATGTTTTCTAAAAAAATGTCGAGGTGCATAACCAGGAAGAAGGAGGCGTGAAAGCTACGTGCAGGAAACATCTCTTCAAAATTTAATTCAAGGGGCCTCGTGAAGTGGGAAAATAATGAGATAAATTTAGTACACAAGAATTTTATCACAAATGGAAAAATTCTCGGTTTGGACTTTCTAGTTCACTTTAACCAGCAGAAAATAGTGGTTTAAAACACATTAAGCTTCTCAGAAAGAAATTATTAGATTACTGCATGCAAGGGCATTTACCTGAGTGTGTAAATTAAAAACTTTATGGACAAACAAACAGAGAAAAGGCTCTTAAGTAGAATACCATACAATATATATGGAAAACAAAATAGAGTCAGAATACATAACAAGCCAAAATGAACAATTAAGAAACCAAGAGATGGACTACTACCGCATACAGATGTTTTAATTGTTGTTCGATATAAATTCGCAACTTTTTCAGACATGGTATTTGTGACAATTCCCTTTATTTGTGTAAATATTGACAGTGACACTGTCAGCCATTGAAATTCCACATATAGCATTCTGATAAGGGAATTATACCATGAATAAACATTTAAACAGAAAAATTACTGAAGATAGGGCAAAAAAAAACCTCCAAAATTAGGTTTCGAGTGGGCGACAAAACCAAATATAACCGAGGTGGTAGTTTTTACTGGGAAGGAAGGTACTTCTCTTCAAAAGTACATTACCGATAGTATAACGGACACCAATACATGGTGAAAACCGTGAGTTCTCGATTCGCTGCTGGCAGTAAGTTCTGTGGTGACTATGCTAGACTGAACCTGAAAATAAAATTATAAATAAAATTTGAGTTAAAATTACAAACAGAAAAAATTACAGCAAACTCTGTTTCTACGCTGACACATATGTCAAATTAACTACATGAAAAACAGTGTGGCCACTGGCACTTTTTGATATATTCTAGAAATGGCTGACAGTTTTCTCAGCGAGTAATCTGGTGTGTGTTCTGTTTTGAAGTGCGTACAAATATCCAACAATTGCAGATTTAATGTGTAAAATTAATGCTCCGCACAGTCCTGAATATTATCTTACGAAATGTTATCCTGTGCTTAAAGTGGACACCACCCACTAAGAACCAGATGGTATTCTGACAGTGAGACGAACTGTCAGCCACTGATATTCCACATATAGCCTTCTGATAAGGGAATTATATCATTAATAAACATTTAAACAGAAAACTTATTGAAGACGGGTAAAAAAACATCCAAAATTACATTTCACGTGGACGACAAAACCAAATATAACCGGTGTTGTTGTTATTATTGGGAAGGAAGATACTTCTTTTGAACAGGCATGTACTCCTCAAAAGTGCATTATCGATAGTATAACGGACACCAATACATTGTGAAAACCGTGAGTTCTCGATTCGCTCCTGGAAGCAAGTTCGGTGGTGAATACGCTAGACTGAACCTGAAAATAAAATTATAAATAAAATTTTACTTAAAATTACAAACACAAAAAATTGCAGCAAACAATGTTTCTACGCTGACACACGTTGTCAAAGTAACTGTTAAAAAAAGGGTGGCCACTGGCTCTTTTTGATTTATTCTATTACTGGTGACAATTTTCTCAGCGTGTAATCTTGTTTGTGTTCTGTCTTCAATAGCGTACAAATATCCAACAAATATCCAAATATCCAAAAGATCGCAGATCCGAACTGCAATCATATTGCATGATGACGATGGTTCCCACGGCATGTCTCCCACAACTTTACTTTCACAGAAATGACAACTGGCTATTCGTTTGTAGGTCTTTCAATTTATTTTATGTTTTTTTTGTATCAGCCTCCTGCTCCCCTTTCTAGCCTACCACATCTCACCTGTACATATATAACTTAGTTATATCTTCAGAAAGTTACGTTTTCCAAACAGAAATAGAATCACGGTTGGTGTCAACTGCTTAATTCAGAATATGAATATTTCCTACCCCGTAGGCCTATTTTAACATCCATTCAAATCTTCTTGTAGTCAAGAGCATTGACTGATATATTTTTCCATTGTGAATACCATGGCAGCTTAAAAGATATACTCTGTTCCCATCACTTCTCCAGGATTGTTGAAGACATAAACATCTACTGTTGCTCCAAATGTATCTGCAGGCTTGAGTTTGAAATTAGTTTTATCACTTACCCTCACTGAAATATCACCTTCACAATAATAATAAGAATAAGGATTAACCGAAAATACAAGTGGTGTAGTGACATCAGGGATTACATAATTCAATATATAGAAAACTCAAGAACAAATCAGATGTAATGGATAATACAGAGACAACTAATAAATAGGAGGCAAAGAATAACTTTTATATCATATATTTGGATCTTAGAGTAAACAGCATTAGCTCTATTCTGATATTTCCTCTCAGAATCTTGGTAATTTGGAATCTCCTCGTTTCCATCTTCTTTGGCTTAAAATCTCTCTACCTCACATTGTGCAAATTCGTCTGTTGTCTCTACCATCCTCCGAAATCGACTAATGACTTGGAGCTCTTTGACTTCCTCTCTTTGCAACTTGACTTTCTCTAGTCCAACTTTCCTAAAAGTGAGGTAATTTTCCTTGGTGACTTTAATGTTCACAACTCCAACTTGCTTCCATTTTCTAGTCCCGCCGACCCAACTGGTCGAGATTTTTTATTATTATTATTATTATTATTATTAGCTATTTGGTGCAAGGAAGCCTGAGGCTTATGCAGCACCAGCCAAAAAAAAAAAAAATTACCAAGTTACCCCGAGAGAGAGAGAGAGAGAGAGAGAGAGAGAGTGTCAAAAGGGAATCACCAAGAAAGAGAAGAATGATGATATCCAGCTCAGGACCCTGGGTGTGCCAAGCCCATACTCACCAGATGTGAGCCCCCGGGATGCTGAGGCTTTTGCAAATACTAATGACCTTGCAGAGGTTGTTCATTTACCTACAATAATACTGGACAATCCTAACCATACAGCCAACATGCTTGATCTTGTTCTCACAAACAACCTTCGAAGTTCACAGTCGAAGTGAGTCGTTCTTTAGGCACCTCAGCTCACAACTTGGTAATTGTCTCATAGCTATTCCCAACATGGAGCCTTTATCTTATGTCTATTCCCAACTTCGTATTGTTTGGCATTACCAGAATGCAAAATGGGATGACCTTTCACTGCACAGTGCAGTGTCGAGTCAGTTTGGTGTGACGTAAGCACTGAGAGATCAAAATTGAAAGTAGCAGTGTGTTATAGGCCTAGTGACCCTGATGAGTATAATAAGAAACTATACAGGGAAATAGAGTGGGCCAGTAAATCAGAGAGTTTTATAATGGGGGATTTTAAAATCCCGGATATTGACAGGAATTTGCCATTGGTCACTCACACACTAGCAAGCCTTTGGGGGATTTAATGGATGATTGTTTTCTACAGCAGCATGTTCGTGAGGCAACTAGAGGGAGTAATACTCTAGATTTGATTATCAGTAGTGATTCTTCATGCATTAAGAATCTGCAGATAAAGGAACCACTAGGTGGCAATGATCGCAGTGTGCTGAAGTGGGATTTACTCAAAGAGGTAACTACAGTCAGGGGTAAAGTGAAGGGTTTTTGCTTTCATTAAGGTGACTACGATGGTCTGAGACAGTATTTAAATTCTATAAGTTGGGACCAACTGATGACGTTATCAACAGCAAATTCAAAATGGGAGGCATTCAAAGAATTAATTGTGGAAGCTACTAGGCGTTTCATACCAACTAAGAAATATTGGTCAAGATTTAGGCCTAAATCGATGTCAGATGAACTAATTAGACATGTGACAGAGAAGAAAAATGCATGGGATACATATAAATTAACAGGTGACACACAAGCCTATAATAGATATAAGCTGGTCTATAACCAAGTCACCAAGTAGGTTAGGCGGGCAAAGGCAGATTACGAGAAATCTTTGGCAAAGAATACAAACAAAAACAGCAAAGAGTTCTTTACTTATGTAAACTCTAGAAGGAAGGGGATGAATCAGATTGGTCCACTTGATATCGATGTTTCAACTGTTGATGATCCTGCTCAGGTAGATAACTAACAGATGAATATTTTGCATCTACATTTACACATGAGTTATTATTCAGGGAGGGGAATGGCAGAGGTGAATGAAACTCTGGTAGTAAGCTAGATAATCTTGTAATAACTGAGAGTAAAGTAGAGGGAAAATTGTTGAAGATAATCATAAGAAAGGCACCTGGGGTGGATGGAATCTATCCAGTTATTTTAAAGGAGGAGGCAAAGGAAGTAAGCAAACCCATAGCCATAATTATGAGAGCTTCCCTGGACTGGGGGAGGTATCATGGACTGGAGATGTGCAAATGTGACCCCAATCCACAAAGGAGGATTTGGTTTTGGTTTTTTTTTTTTAGGAGCATTAGCAACCATATTGCTCCGGGATATGCGGTGGTCATTCCCTGAATGACCTTTCCGCATCCTCCGTATTTGGTGGTGACGGGCTCGAACCCCGGTCTAATCAAGAAGCGTGTGCTACGCACTGCTGCTCCTTCCCACCTGGCTACGGAGGCGCCCACACACACACACAAAGGAGGATCAAAGTGAGACAGGTAATTACAGACCTGTTAGTCTAACTTCTGTTCAGGAAATTAATGGAGGCACTGGTTAAAGAAGCATTGCAGGATCATCTAGACAAGACTTCAGTTATAGCTCGGACCAGCATGGGTTTGTTAATGGGAAGTCTTGTCTGACCAATTTGATTGGATACTATGATGTAGTCACAAAGTAACTGGATGCAAAGAATAACTTTGATATCATATATTTGATCTCAGAAAGGCCTTTGATACTCTTGCACATGGAAGATTGCTGCACAAATTGGAGCAGTGTGGCACTGGAGGCAAATTGCTGCTATGGATAAAGGGATGGTTGAGTGGGAGAAGACAGATAATGGTAATCAATGGACACTGCTCTTCATGGATTAATGTTATTAGTGGAGTCCCTCAGGATTCAGTGTTGGGTCCATTCTTGTTTTCTGTATTTATAAATGATACTGACGATGGTATGTCAGACTTAATGTCCAAGTTTACAGACAATACAAAGGTTGGCAGGGTTGTTAATGACACTAATGACAGTACACTGCTGCAACAGTATCTAGAAAAGTTGAGCAGATGGGCTGAGAAGTGGCAAATGAAGTTTAACATAGCCAAATGTAAAGTACTACATACCCAGGATAACTTAACCCCATGGGCTCACATCTGGTGAGTATGGGCTTGGCACCCAGGGTCCTGAGCTGGATATTATCATTCTTCTCTTTCTTGGTGATTCCCTTTTATTTTTGACTCTCTCTCTCTCTCTCTCTTGCCTGGTACAGCATAAGCCTCAGGCTTCCTTGTACTATGTGGCTAATAATAATAACATATCCTTTTCATTCTCTACCACTCTCAGTGTAGTACCACTGTGTGGTACTATGCTAACAGTGGTAAAGAATGAAAAGGACCTGGGAGTAATTGTGCAGGCAGAAATAAAGGTTTCTGAGCAGTGCAGATGGTCTGCAAAAGTAGCTCATGGTGTCTTGTCAATGATATACAGCAATTTTTCTAGCAGGGATAAGGAGGTGATTATCCCCTTGTATAAGGCAATGGTCAGGTCACACCTTGAGTACTGTATACAGGTCTGGAGGCCTCATTTTAAGGATGTAGAGCTGTTGGAATGAGTACAGAGAAGGGCAACAAGATTAGTGAATGGAACGAAGGGTTGCTCTTACGAAGTAAGGCTTAAATTTTGCAAATTACAGTTTCTGGAGACTAGGCACCTGCAAGGTGATCTGATTGAGGTGTATAAAGCCTTGAATGGTTTGTGCATGCTCAATGCTGATGGGATTCTTACTCTTGCTCAGAATAATCGCCTGAGAGGGCATAAATTCAAATTGAGGAAAGATGGTTGTAGGATAGAAATGCAGAAATTTGCCTTTAGCCAGGGGGTGGTTGATTGCTGGAACAAACTTCCATCTATCGTTGTAGAAGTTGATAGCCTAAATAGATTCAAGGCAGAACTTGACAAACATTTGGAGCGAGTGGATGGGTGAAATAAGGGGTTTTTTTTTTTTTGGCTGATGCTATAAGCTTCATCCAAAAAATATATATATAAGCTTGCTTTCTTGCATAATGTGCCTTTGCTAATGCTAATGACACTCACACAACATAAGGAACTGATCAAATAATGCAGATGAATAGGAAGGATCAGTGTTTAGTTTGCAGAAAATTTCTAATGGAAAGCAAATTATCACTCACTGTAACATTCAGAAAAGTGTCTGTAGATGTGAATGCAACCAATCAGAAAATCACATGAAATGCTTTTTAAAAATCTGTCGGGGTGTGGAACCAGGAAGAAGAAGTCGTGAAATTGAAACGAAAGAAAATTGTGGTGAAAATTTCATTCAAAGGGTCGCATGAAGTAGGAAAATAAACCGGATAACTTTATTACATAAGAATTTTATCACAAAAGTCAAAATTCTCAACTGGAACTTTTGAATTCACTATAACCAGTAGAAAATTGAATAATGGTTTACAAAACATTAATCTTCTCAGAAAGAAATTATTAAATTACTGCATGCAAGGGTATTTTTTCTGAACAGTGTTTATATCCAACAGTATCAAAAGGCTTCTGAAATCGAAGTATATTTTGTCAGAATTATTTTTTGTATCCAGTTCCTTGTTACTGCATCATAGTAACCAATCATTTTTGTCAGACAAGACTCCCCCTTAATAGATGTATGCTGTGACTGCATTATAATTTCTTTCCTCTGTAGATGGTCCTGCATAACCTCTTTAGCCAGTGACTTCATTATTTTTCCTGGAACAGATGTTAAGCTAACAGTTCTGTAATTATTCTTGTCTCCTTTCTTGGGGATATATTTTCTCATGTCCACTCCATAGGAATTCTCTGAATCCAAAGATGCACTCATAATTATGCTCGTAGCTAAGTAGCACATAAAATCTAAGGCAGTGCATACATTTGAGATAAGTGGTCAGTACAGTGATTAGTCAGTATTGTGTGACATATGCACTGGGAAAACAAAAATTAGAGTAGGAGTGTGTTATAGGCTGGCTGAATGACTGTGTTGAGTATAACAACCAGCTATACAAAGAAATAGAGTTGGCTAGTAAATCAATTATGTCATATAATAGTGGATTTTAACTTTCCAGCTTTTACTGGAATTTGTGGATTGTTCACTTGTACACTAGCAATACTTTTGTGGATTTATCGGGTGAGTGTTTTCTACAGCAGCATGTTAGATAAGCAACAAGAGAGAGCAATACCATTGATCTGATCATCAGCAGTGACTCTTCATGCATTTAGAATCTGCAAATAAAAGAACGACCAGATGGCAGCTATCAATGTGTATTAATGTGGGATTGGCTTAAAGATGTAAATACCATCAAGGGTAAAGGGAAGAGTTTTTGCTTTCCTAAAGGAAACCAGAGTAGTCTCAAACAGTTTTGAAATTCTATACAGTGAGAACAACTAATGATGTTACCAACCACAAATTCTAAGTGGAAAGCATTCAGGGAAATCACAGAAGCTACTAGGCTTTATATCATCTTCCAGTCACAGCTCCTTGAGGAACTGTTGTGGCCACCAAGAGATTCTTCCAACTTCATCAATCGTGTGCTATACAAGCAGCATCACAAAGTGTCATGCCCAGAAGTTCGCTGATCCCATCCTTTCAACTAGTTGCAGGTCTTCCTCTGCACCTCTTCCCCTCGGTTTTTCCTTCCATTATATTCTTCAACAGAAAGTTTTCCCTTCTTACTATATGACCAAAAAACTTGAGTTTTCTTTTGTTGATGCTATGAAGAAGACTTTTAGGCCTGCCAATTTTATTCAATACCCATTCATTTGTTCTTCGATCCAAGTAAGAAATACGCAGTATTCTTCTGTAACACCACCTTTCAAATGCCTCAATTTTCTTCCTGTCAACTCTTTTCAGATTCCATCCTTCACATCCATAATTGGCAACTGGAAAAATTAACGAATCAATGATTCTCAGTTTCATCTTTAGGGGCAGATCATGATCTCTCCATAATTTTATCACAGCAGTGACCAATGTTTTAGCAATTGCCTGTCGTCTCTTTACATCATTTGAGCAGTCACTATTTTTATTTATTCTTGACCCTAAGTAATCAAATTCATCAACTTCTTCGATATCTTGTGCATTAATCTTCACTTTATTGGAATCGAAATTATCATCAATCACCATAATTTCAGTTTTACACACATTCAGAAACAATCCTTTTTTCTTACTTGCTTCACATACTCTCCTCAGAGTTTCTTTAAGATGATCCTTAGAATTGCAAATTAGAACAGTATCATCTACATAACAAAGGTTGTTTATCTTCAGTCCTCCAATTTTGATGCCAGTCTCTAAATCTTCCAAAGCTTCATGCATTATATCTTCGATATAAAGATTAAAAAGGTGAGGTGACAAAATACAGCCCTGCCTGACACCGTTACCTATTGTTAAAAAGTCTGTGTTTCCCATGTTTGTTCTCATAGTTCTTACCTGTTCCTGGTACAGTAACTTAATCAGCTGAATTATGTGGATTGGGAAACCCATAATAGTCATCATTTCCCATAGTTTCTTACGTTGAACACAATCAAAATGACTGGAACAGTGAATTCTTTGCATTTTTCAATAATCAGTCGTAGGCTTAAGATCTGATCTCTGGTTCCTCTACCAATTCTGAAACCTGCTTACTCTTCTGGCATTTCTTCTTCAAGTTTTCTTGAGATTCTGTTCAATATGATTTTAAGAATAATCTTGGTAACGTGAGAAATTAGGCTAATAGTCCTGTAATTTGAGAAAATTTTCAGATCATCTTTTTTTGGTAAGGGGATGAAAATTAATTTCTTCCGATCTGATGGCCACTGTCCTGTTTCCCAAATTTTTACAATCATTTTATGAAAAATCTCGGCGCCCTTCACACCTGTAGCTTTAATCAGTTCTGCTGGGATTTCATTAATTCCAGGTGACTTCCACTGAAGGAAGAAGTCGAAGAAGTCAAAGAATACTTTTGACTTTTTCGACTTCTTCCTTCAATGGAACTGGTTCATGATCACACCCTTGAAAAGGGGTGGCAGATTATTAGTGCCAGCAGGTGCTCAGAAGAGCTGCTCACAGTATTCTTTCCACCTTCCTTTGATTGTGTTCAAAATCAAAATTGTGTTCCTCTGTTAAAATTTCCCTTTTGGAGTCCTTAATTACATTAAGTTTTGGTTGGAACTTTTGTCTTAAGGACTTAATTACATCATACATCTTTTTAGTGTTGTTTCGTTTGTTGTGGTATTTGATTTTTTTACACTTTCAATTGATATAATCCTGTTTGTCCTGGCTTAAACAGTGCTTGATGACTTTGCTTAGTTCCTGATACTCTTCGTTTCCTTGTACACCCTGGGGTTTGCAGTTCTTCTCTGTTAAATAAGTTTAAAAGTGGCTTCTGTAATCCAAGGCTTCCTGATCTTTGACCTTTCTCTAATGTGTCTATTTGCTGAATCCTTAATAATGCTTTTTGTATTTTTGCACATTTCCTCAGGCAGCAGCATATTGTCGTCTAGTTCTGATAGAGCTTGAAAACGATTGCGTGTTTCAAGCATTGAATCGTTTGGAATATTTTCTACATCCAATTGCCTACGGAAAACCTTATTTATGATCTTTTTCAGCTTCAGCTCAAGAATGATGTGGAGTAGCTGATGTGTGGAGTAGCAGAATCTGCTCCAGGAAGTGTTTTTGCTGTGATTACACTGGAATGCCACCTTTGCTGCATAATGATATAATCAATCTGATTCCTTGTTTTATAATCAGGAGAGTTCCATACCAACTATGAAATACTGTTCAACACTTAGACCTAAATGGATGTCAGATGAACTACTGAGACCTGTTGCAGAAAATTAAAATGCATGGAATGCATATAAATTATCAGGTGATACGGAAGTCTATGGTATTTATAAATTAGTCTGTAATCAAGTTACAAAGGAAGTTAGGCAAGCAATGGCAGATTATGAGAAGTCTCTAGCAAAGAATTTAAAGAACAGCAGCAATGACTCCTGTGCTTACATAAACATAGAAGGAGGTGGATGAATCTCACTGGGCCACTTGATGTCAATGGGTTAACTGTTGATGACCCTGTTCAGGACCTTGACAAATTGAACAGGTATTTTGTATCTACAATTAACAAATAAGGAATTCTTTAGGGAAGGGAATGCCAGAGGTTTATCAAACTCTAAAGGGGATCTAAATGATTTTGTGATGACTGAAAGGGAAGTGCAAGAGAAATTGTTGAAGCTAAACATAAAAATGAAACCTGGGGTAGATGGAATCTATCCAATTATATTAAGGAAGGCAGCAAAAGAGGTAAGCAAACCTTTTGCCATGATTATGAGAGAATTGTTGAATTCAGGAGAGGTCCCTATGGACAGGAAATGTGCAAATGTATCCTCAGTTCATAAAGGGCGATCAAAATATGATATGCGTAATTACAGACCTGTTAGTTGAACTTCTGTTCCAGGGAAAATAATGGAGTTACTGGTAAAAAGAAATGATGCAAGATAATCTACACAAGGCTGCAATTATACTTCTGAAACCTTGTCTGAACAATTTAATTGGATATTATGATGTGGTCACAAAGGAACTGGATGTAAAAATAATTTTGATATCATATACTTGGATTTGTGGAAGACCTTTGATACCGCTGCACATAAAAAACTGCTTACAAACTGGAGCAATGTGTCATTAAGGGAAAGTTACTGCTATGGATAAATGTATGGTTGAGTGGGAGAAGCTAGAGAATGGTTGACAATGGCCACTGCTCTTCATGGAATAATGTTACTAGTGGAGTCTCCCAGGATTCAGTGCTGGGCCCATTGTTGTTTTCAACATGTATTAATGATACTGATGAAGGTATATCAGGCTTAATGCCTAAGTATGCAGATAATAAAAATATTGGTAAAGTGGTTAATAACAGTAACCAGGGTGAGCTACTGCAAAGAGATCTAGGAATATTAGTTCGACGGGATGAGAAATGGAATCTGAGCATTGGGTTGCAGTAAACCCAGTGTAACTAATCAACTGTGTGGTACTACACTCAGGGTAGCAGAAAATGAAATATACCTGGGGGTAACTGTGCAGTTGTATATGAAATTCTCTGAGCAGTGCAGACAGTCTGCCAAGACAGCTCATGGAGTTTTGGCAAGGCCATGGTTAGGCCACATCTTGAGTACTGTATACAGGTCACCTCAGTTTAGTAAAGATGTAGATCTGGTGGAAGAGGTCTTGAGAAGGGCAACAAGATTGGTGAAGGGAAAAGGGTGCTCTTACCAAGAAAGGCTTAAGTTCTGCAAATTATGTTGTCTGAAGACTAGGCACCTGCAAGGGGATCAGACTGAGGTGTTTAAGGCCTTGAATGGATTGAGTAAGCTAAATGTTGATGGCATTCTTCCTCTTTCTGAAACTACACATATGAGGGGGCTAAATTCAAGTTGATGATGGATAGTTGTAGGATAGATATGCAGAAGCTTGCCTTCAGCCAGCATGTAGTTGATTGTTGGGCTTCCATCTGTTGTTGTGGAAGTGGGTGGTCTGAATAAATTCAAGGAAGAACTAGACAAATTCTTAGAGGGGATGGATCAGTAGATTGTGTAGGTTTTTTTTTTCTTTTGGCTGATGCTATGTAAGCTTGTTTTCTTGTATCATTTTCCACTACTACTATTAATTGAAACCATGAGTCATAAGCAATCACACACCCTGCTTAAACTTTAAAACTTTGTTGTTCATCAAGAAAGCAATTACTCCTCTTGATGCTAAATACATCAAGAGGAGTAATTGCAAAGATGATTGCAGAAATGGGACCTGATGAATGTAACAGAGGATGAACTAGTTCTGGAGCTGCATGAACAAGAAGTCACGCAAGCTAAATGCATCATATCAGAAAAGATGGTGATCATGTTCCTACATGAAATATCATACTTACATTTGGTACTCCAAAATTTACCTCAATTGTCAAATGAGACCTTATACCCCTAATCCAAAAAGATGTTACAAGTGCCAAAAATTTGGTCACTTGCAAGTGGTTGGTCGAGGAGATTAATCTGTCCTAACTGCAGGTCCAAATCCCATACTCAAATGGAGTGTGATGCTGAAACATCAAACTATTCAAACTGTAAAGGCCAACATCCAAAATACTCTAGAACCTGCAAACTGCGGAAATTAGGAAAAGCAATTCAAAAATATAAAGTAGAATGAAAGTCATCACCTATCAGGAAGCCAAACAAATAAAATAATGCTCAATACACAAAAAAACGCACTTATGCAGCAGTAACAAAGAAATACCAGTCAACAGCAGAACAAGTCTCGGTTCCACCAATCATGTCTGTTGCACATTGGGGTTGGACGGTACTGTCATCTTCACAGCAGTTTCTAAAGAATAGTTTGTAATAAACTATTCTAACAATACTCCGATCAGCAACTCATACACCAATGGAACCTGTAAAAATTAAAACACCAGATCTAGCAAAGAGGACTCAGCTGAATATACTGAACATGAATGTAGATGACAACATCAGGATGAACATATCTGGAATCTATATGCAGAAGATTATATGGACACTGGACATCCTACCTTCCCAAAAAAAGATAAAATGCAATTGTACCAATATAAATAGACTGGTTCAAAAAACAGAAAACACTAGAAAAAAATAATGGATCACATTGTGCAATGGAACTGTAGAGGTCTATGTAACAATATTGATGATATCCATGATCTAATCAAGCAGTACAGTCCGGCAAGCATTTCTCAAACAAACCAACCTTACTCCACAGGTGACCCTAACAATCAAGGACTACACCATCTACCAACAACATAGAAATAATGTGACTACTGTGCACGGAGGTGCAGCTCTTCTAGTGAACTCTATAATTTCTGTCAAATACATTCCCCTGCAGACCTCATTAGATGCCGTAGCTATAAGAATATTTTTGAGATTCACATTAACTGTAGTTTCAATATACCTGTTATTAAAGAGGAATATTACTTACAGTGATCTGGAAGAACTTCTTATACAGATTCCCCTCCTTTTTGTTTATTAGGAGAATTTAATGTTCACCATTCACTAAAGCACTTTAAGGGCTTAAGCCGCAGGCTGTGAAAGAATAAGACAACATACATGTTTGTGCAAATGCAGCATATTAGTAGGCAGAAATTCTAAAAAGAGCTAAAAACGGTATCGTTTTTAGCTCTTTTAATTATATCTCATTTGTGAAATGGTAATTATGTTCAAAAATGAGATATAATATAATTTTAATTATATCTCATTTGTGAATTATAATTATATCTCATATTGTGAACATGGTAACTCGTTATGAAGATCACAACGAATTACCATGATATTGCACTACTTCAAATAAGTAATGCTTCACCAATGGAGAAGACTAGTGTTATTTTTTCTCAGCGGATACCACCACCCAGAAGGCACCATTTCAGGGCTATTTAGCCATTCTTCGATGGGTGAATAGGTACCCTGGTGATGCAATGATCACTGCATCACTAGGTTTAAATTACAATGGGCTTTCCTGGTACCTAACCACCCACCGAAGAAGGGCCAAATAGCCCTGAAACGGTGCCATCTAAGTGGTGGTATCCACTGAGAATAAGTAACAATAGTCTTCTCCATTGGTGAAGCGTTACTTATTCAAAGTAGTGCAATATCATGGCAACTCGTTGTGAAGGTATTCACAATATGAGATATAATTAAAACAATGCCATTTTTAACTCTTTTTAGAATTGCTGTGTACTAATATGCTGCATTTGCACAAACTTGTACATTGTTCACCATCCATTATGAGGCTCCCCACATAACGTCAAAATTTTCAGACGATATAAAGATTGGTAGAGTCGTTAATGATCAAGCAGCATAACTTGAACAGACTTCAAAAATTGTCAGAAAATTGGCAGCTATATTTTAATGCAGCAAAATGCAAGGTCTTACATTTGGAGAATAGCAACCCTAAAATAAATTATACATGGTAGGGTTGAATTAAAAACAGTACAGGAAAAAAAGAGGGATCTGGAAGTTATAATATATGCAGATATGAAGTTTTCTGAGTGGTGTAAACAGGCAGCAAGGAAAGCCTATGGTCTCCTATCAAACATAAACCTGTAGAGATAGGGAGGTCATAATCCCACTGTATAAGCCAATTGTAAGACCATATTTGGAACACCATGTTCAAGTATGGAGACCACATCTGAAAAAAAGACAATGAGCGAAATCAAAGATGGGCAACACACATGGCAAGATTGTATGAGGAAAGGCGCTGATGAGATGACCAGATTGAGGTCTATACGACTCTGAGAAGGGTTAGTAAAATGAATGAAGGTGGAATTTTCACTGTTCTAAATAATTCCAGAACTAGGGGCCATAAATTCAAATTACAGGGGAAGAGGTTGAGACTAAATTGAAGGAATTTTTCTTTAAACCAGCGATTCACTGATTGCTGGAACAAACTGACTTCGAAAGGTAGTTGAGCTGACAGTTTAAATAAATTCAAAGGTCAATTGGATAGTTACCCATGTGAGGAAGAAAGCACATAATTTGCATTTTCTTATCTACTTTTTTTTTGGCCAGTGCAGAAAAAGTCTGTGGCTTCCTTGTACTATATGGCAGTGAATACTATTACTATTTCAACTTACCACTCACTGACTGGAAAATATTGGCTGGCAATTCCATTGAGTAAATTTTCTGAATAAACTCAATACTGTAGAGTAGAAGAGTAGGAATATTTTTGATTTGGTCATCACCAGCAACACAAATATGATAGTACCAATTTTTTGCATATAATTCCTTTGTATCTACATCATAGTAATTATCAGATTGGTCAGACAAGATCAACCTTTAATAAATCCCTGCACTTTGCATTCTTGTAAAGATGATCCTTTGTTACTTTAACTACTGACATCATTATTTTCCTTGATACAGAAATAAAACTTACCTGCTTATAATTATTCACTTCACCCAGTGATCTTGTTTTTTGAATAGTAGAGATATTTGCACATATCCAGTCTGTAGGGATCTTCCCTGAATCCAAGGTAGGATGTGATTTGCCAAGATCATCGGTAAAAGAGTCAGAAGAAAAGTAATAAGTCGGCCTTATCTTTAGCTATGGATGAAATGGAACTATCAGGATGCAACCGAAGTGAGAGAGCAGATGGACAGAAATCATGGCCAATAGCTTTGGCAAGAGATCACAAAATGTTCAATTCCCATTTGGACAAGAAGCAAGTTTTCTAGTCTTAGCCTGTTCAAAATCAAGTTTGGATTGATTAATAACTGTTTTAAAATTGTTGTAGGCAAAAAATCAAGTGGGAGATTTGGATAGAAGTCAATTTTGATATGCTAGTCTTATCTTGAGCAGTCTTGGCACATTTTTTGGAAAACCAAGGTTTAGATGATGGATGAGATTTTAGGGTGTAATGCAAATTAAGGATTTCATCCCTACAAGGACAATTTCATTGACTCAATCTGACTAAACACTCTGGGATCTGAAGATTTCAAAACAGTAATCCAACCAAGGAAAAGAGGAACAGAAATCACAATAGATCATCCCATTTCTCATTCTTGTAATGTCATATGACATGAGGCTGACAATGGCCATGAGAGAGAGAAAGGCTCCATTAGATAAAAAAAAACCATTGCCAAGTTGTGATAGGCAACCAGAAGACTCAAGGGGCAATAAATTAACAGCCTTCAACCCCATCGGCTACACACCTTGTCATGGTGATTTTGACTATCTTAGCATGAAATTCGCAAGTGTCTTCTAATAGCAAATCTCATTTTGATCAAATATCAACTGCTAGGCATAAGAATCATCTTCATTTTCTGTTCTCCTCAGTCCCATATATTATTATTATTAGCCATATGGTGCAAGGAAGCCTGAGGCTTATGCCGCACCAGCCAAAGCTTATGCTGCAACAGGGTTCTCCCTGGGCACTTCGCCTCCCAGGGTTTTCCCCACCAGAGCTTTCACTCCTTACTGACCCAGCCCACCTCCTTGTGGCAATGGGCGGTAAACTAGGGGCTTTTGTGTTCTCCACAAGCCCCTAGGCTAAGAGGCCGGATGAACAACAGACCAATACAACCCTCACTAACACACTAACTTACAATAGCTGGACTTTACAGTGTTTGTTTGTATTCATCACAGAGTTAAACGCAGCATTGGGGGAAATGTGAAGCCGCATTACAAATAACACTATACACTATCACACGGTTGTCTGCCCACTATTTGTAAGAACAGAAAACTGTTTTTTCCAAGATGGTCAATACCCCCATGATGTCTATCTTTTCTTCTACTTCTTGAGGCTGCTTAACCAATACAATACATTACAGTATGAGCTACCTAAATATTAAACCAGAGAATTAATATTACTTCATATTCCTTGATAACTTCTCTCATATTGTCAGCTTTGAACTTTGAATGTGCACCTCTATAATGGTGGGACTTTTAAACCTGGGTATAAATCCCCCAAGCAAGTCCTAAAATACGGCACCTAGTACACTGAAGATGACCACCCAGGTGCAAAAACAAACATAAGTAGGGGATCGAGCTGTGGCATCCACACCACACAGAGGAATGTTGCCCGTGTTACTAGGTTATACTAGTTGGTAGATGACTCTCATCAATTGACAAAATACCACAACTTTGCTTATTGAGGCTTAAAGTGGTGAATTTAGTCTCCAGAGCACAGTTCTGGAAACTCCCCCAATTTCTTCCATCATGCAGTATGATTGAGATTATGATGAGTATCATGGTGAGGTCTCATCTTCCTTACATTTCAAGGGTACAGCTCTAAAACAATGTTTGCAGGCCAGCTGCTATATAGTCCACTGGACTAAACCTACTGGTAACTCTCTAAGAGGCTTCCAGATCAGCTAGTGTACAAGGGGAAGGGGGAGTGCAAAAAAATATTTATATTCACCCAGAAGTAGTAGTGATAGAAGGGTTAAATTTTTTTTGTTTGATATCTTGAAATCTCTGTAGCAATCACACAAATTTTGGTTTCGATCTGATGTCATCTTTTTTCTTTGCAACACTGAATGAAGTGAAGTGTCACAATGGATAAAGTGGAATAAAATTCAGTGATTCAGTTCCTCTTTCTGCAAAGAAAAACCACCCAAAACAATCTACAAAGAAATGGCTGCTGTTTATGGAGAAGACTGCCCAGGCTACAGTGTTGTTGCACATTGGTATAAACAATTCAAATATGGACGAATCTCAGTGCATGATGAATGAAGAAATTCCAGGTTGCCAGCAACTGCTGTAACAAAGGAGAGTACTGGAAAATTTAAGACATTAATCTTGGAATATTGGTGTATTAGCATCAGCAATCTAGCTAGAGCACCAACTTACTGTAGTGTCTGTGGAGAACAAAATCCATCAGCAGTTGCATATGAGTAAAGTGTCTGCTAGATTGGTTCCCAGACTTCTGACTCCTTATCAGAAGAAGGAAAGGGCAAAATGTGCACATGAAATGTTGCTGACGTGCCAGCAAAAACTGAAATATTGACACACCTTGCTTATTCCTCTGACTGTGCACCCTTAGATTTCTTCCTCTTTCTTGCGCTGAAGTCCTTTCTTCATTGAAAATAATTTGTTGCTTATGATGAGGTGAATTCAAGAGCTATTGGGAATCATCATGGAACAATTAAATACATGGGCTGTGTTAGGGTAACTAAGAGTAAGAACAGGTGCGTGTATACTTGCATGTACACCAATGATAGAAGTATAGTAAATAAATTTGAAGTGCTGATCAAGGCATCAAAGGCAGATATTGTTGGGATATCTGAGACATGGTGTGACACAGATATAACCAGTGCAGAATTGGAATTTGGGGAGTACAACATGTACAGAAAACATAGGCAGGGTAGGAAGGGAGGAAGGGTTATGCCGTTAGTTAAGACACATAAAATTTAAGGAAGTGCATCCAGTTGACATGGGTGGACAGTGCAATGTTGAGTCTTATAATGGGGGATTTTAATTGCCCAGATATTGACTGGAATTTGTAGATTGGTCACTCACACACTATCAAGGCTTTTGTGGATTTACTGAATGATTGTTTTCTACATCAGCATGTTCGGGAGGCAACTAGAGGGAGTAATACTCTTGATCTGATTATCAGTAGTGATTCTTCATGCATTAAGAATCTGCAGATAAAGGAAACACTAGGTGGCAGTGATCACAGTGTGCTGAAGTGGAATTTACTCAAAGAGGTAACTACCATCAGGGATAAAGGGAAGGGTTTTTGCTTTTGTAAAGGGGACTACGATGGTCTGAGACAGTATTTAAATTCTATACAGTGGGACCAACTGATGATGTTACCAACAGAAAATTCAACATGGGAAGCGATCAAAGAATTTATCTTGGAAGCTACTAGGCTTTACATATCAACTAAGAAATATTGTTCAAGGTTTAGGCCTAAATGGATGTCAGATGAACTAATGAGACATATGGCAGAGAAGAAAAATGCAAGGGATACATATAAATTAATGGGTGACATGGAAGCCTATGATAGACATAAGCTGGTCTGTAACCAAGTCACAAAGGAGATTAAGCAGGCAAAGGCAGATTATGAGAAATCCTTGGAAAAGGATGCAAAGAAAAACAGAAAAGAGTTCTTTACCTAGGTAAACTCTAGAAGGAAAGGGATGAATCAGATTGGTCCAATGGATATTGATGGTTCAACTGTTGATGATCCTGCTCAGGTGGCTAACAAACTAAACGAGTATTTTGCATCTACATTCACACATGAGGAGTTATTCAGGAAGGGGAATGCCAGAGGTGAAGTAAACTCTGGCAATGAGCTAGATGATTTTGTAATAACTGAGAGGAAAGTGGAGGAGAAATTGTTGAGTATAAACATAAAAAAGGCACCCGGGGCAGATGGGATCTATCCAGTTATATTAAAGGAGGCAGCAAAGGAAGTAAGCAAACCCTTAGTCATAATTATGAAAGCTTCTTTGGACTCAGGGGAGTTACCCGTAGACTGGAGATGTGCAAATGTGACCCCAATTCACAAAGGGTGACACAAATAATTATAGCCCTGTTAGTTTAACTTCTTTCTGGGAAAATAATGGAGTCATTGGTTAAAGAGGTGATGCAGGATCACCTAGACAAGAAATAAGTAATAGTTCAGACACAGCATGGGTTTGTTAAGGGGGAAGTCTTGTCTGACCAATTTGATTGGATACTACGATGTGGTCAAAAAGAGAACTGGACGGAAAAAATAATTTTGATATCATATACTTGAATTTCAGGAAAACCTTTGATACTGTTGCACATGGAAGACTGCAATAGAAACTGGAGCGGTATGGCATTAAGGGCAAGTTGCTGCAATGGATAAAGGGATGGTTGAGTGGGACATGGCAGAGAGCGGTAATAAATGGACACTGCTCCAAGTGGCTAATGTTATTAGTGGAGCTCCCAGGGTTCGGTGCTGGACCCATTGTTGTTTTGCATATTTATCAATGATATCGATGAAGGTATATCAGGCTTAATATCCAAGTTTGCAGATGACACAAAGGTTGGCAGGATTGTTAATGACACTAAAGACAGTATGCTACTGCAACAGGATCTAGAAAAGTTAGGCAGATGGGCTGAGTAGTGGCAACTGAAGTTTAACACTGACAAATGCAAAGTACTGCACATGGGTAGTAGTAGCCCAAGAGAAACGTAACAACTGTGTGGTTTGTTTGTTTTTTGGTTTTTAGGAGTATTAGCAACTAAGGCCATATTGCTCCGGGATATGCGGTGGCCATTCTCTGAACCTTTCCACATCCTCCGTATTTGGTGGTGACGGGCTCGAACCACAGTCTAATCAAGAAGCGTGTGCTACGCACTGCTGCTCCTTCCCACCTGGCTACGGAGGTGCCCAACTGTGTGATACTACACTCAGGGAGGTGGAGAAAGAAAAAGACGTGGGGTAATTGTGCAGTTAGATATGAAGTTCTCTGAGTAGTGCAGATGGGCTGCTAGAGCAGGTCATGGAGTTTTGTCAATGATATATAAGAGTTTTGCTGGCAGAAAGAAAGAGGTGATTAGCCACACCTTGAGTACTGCGTACAGTTCTGGAGGCCTCATTTTAGGAAGGATGTAGAGTTGCTAGAACGAGTACAGAGAAGGGCAACAAGATTGGTGAGAGGAACGAAGGGGATGGACTTACAAAGAAAGGCTTAAGTTTTGCAAGTTGCAGCATCTGGAGACTACGCACCTGCAAAGTGATCTGATTGAGGTGTATAAGTCCTTGAATGGTTTGAGCAGGTTCAATGCTGACAGGATACTTCCACTTGCTCAGATTAAAAACCTGAGGGGCATAGATTCAAATCGAGGAAAGACAGTTGTAGAATAGATGTGCAGAAGTTTGCCTTTAGCCAGCGGGTAGTTGATTGCTGGAACAGACCTCCATCTGTTGTTGTGGAAGTTGATAACTTAAATAAATTTAAGGTCTGAACTAGACAAACATTTAGAGTGACCAGATGGGCGAAATGGGAAGGTTTTTTTGGCAGATGCTTTATAAGATTGCTTTTTTTCTTGCATCATATTCCTTAACTAATGCTAATGCGAATTCTGATGCTTAGTCATGGTTTGAGGAAGAGTCAGAGGACTTCTACAAAACTAGCCTGTGGAAGTGTATGGAGAATTTAAAATATTTGTATTAGTGAATACAAATATTTTTTAAGCTCCCACCCCCATATAATCTCGCTGCCTCTACTCTGACAGATAGTGATTGGAGGGAGTACAAGTAGTATATATGGGGAGACACTGTCGAAGCCACGTTATGTCAAGGAGCTGCGTATATTCTTGCCGTGTCTATGCCACATCCAAAAATTTCATTTCTTCATACAAGTTCTCCCCACTGTTTCTCACTACTAAATACATCAAGAATAGTCAAAATAATAGAACAAACTTATCAGCAACAAGATCTAAACCTATCAAACACTTCCTTGTTCATTTCACAAATATAGATGGCCTCAGTTCCAAACTTAATGATGTCCATTCCACTTACAGTCTGCTGTTGTTGTTGGTGTAGGGATTTATTAGGCACATCAGCAACTATGGCCATAGTGTGCCACTTACAGTCACTTCACATACTTTTTTCTGGAATCCCAATAATTGGTTGATTCAACCGCTGTTCATCTCAGTTGTCCTAATTATTTGCTGTATGATTC
This sequence comes from Mastigoproctus giganteus, assembly GCF_048544385.1. NCBI lineage: Eukaryota > Metazoa > Arthropoda > Arachnida > Uropygi > Thelyphonidae > Mastigoproctus > Mastigoproctus giganteus. The sequence goes on along the minus strand of NC_143577.1, from coordinate 29,316,788 downwards.
CTTTCACTTCAAAGGTGATACTTGTGCATATGTCCACTCAGATATACCCTGTCAGAGACTTAACAATTTAGAATCTTCTCCAGCTTAAAATCTCTCTCTAGCCCATTCTGTTCAATTCATCTGTTGCCTCTATCATTTTAACTCCACTAATCACTTGGAACTCTTTGCCTTCTTTCAGTCCAACTTTTCTAACAGTGAGGTAATTTTCCTTGGTGACTTTAATGTTCACAACTTCGGCTGGCTTCCATTTTCTAGTCACACAGACTCAGCTGCCTGAGATGCTGAAGCTTTTGCAATTACTAACGACCTCATACAGATTGTTCATTTACCCATCATAATACCAGACAATCCTAACCACACAGCTAACACTCTTGATTTTTGAGTCACCAACAACCCTTCCAAGTTTGTCGAGGTGAGTGGTCCTCTAAGCACTTCAGATCACAACTTTGTGATGGTCTCTTCTCCAACTGAGCTTTTCTCTCATGGCCATTCTCAACCTTGTGTTATTTGGCATTACAAGATTGCAAAACGGGATGATCTTCAAGCTTTCTGTTCTACTTTTCTCTGGTTAGATTATGGTTTAAAACCTTTGATGTCAACATTTGCTCAGATCATGTCAGTGAAATTATTCTTGTAGGGATGAAATCCTTTATTCCACACTCTATCTTAAAATCTCATCCTTTATCTATACCTTGGCTTTCCAATAAATGTGCTAATCATTTTCCGCATACACCAAAGGTCATAACAATTGCAAAGCAGTTATTAATTAGTCCAAACAAGATTTTAAACAGGCTAAGAGTAGAAAACTTGCCTCTTGTCCAAATGGTAGTAGAACATTCTCGTCTCTTGCCAAAGCTATTGATCGCAACTTTTGCCCATCTCTATTCCCACCTCTGTAAAAACTGGATTATTCAACTGCCACCTCAGCTAAAGATAAAGCTGACCTGCTAGCATCCTACTGATGTTCTACCTCTTGTATTGATGATCTTGGTAAACCATCTCCTACCTTTTCTAGTACACTTCATTCAATGCCTCCTGTGGTCTTCTGTCAAAAAGGATGTCAAAAGAATTTAAAACAATCTGGATGCCAAGAAAGCTCCAGGTCTTGATGGTATTTCTCCACTTGTTCTTAAAACCTGTGCTCCCGAGCTTTCTCCTATTATGTTTTGCCTTTATACACTTTCTTAGAAATTTGCTCATATACAGCCAGTTCCTAAAAAGGGTGACAATAGATTCCATCCAATTATCATTCCATTCACTGATTTCTACTCTTTCTAAAGTAATGGAGAAATCCATTCACCATCAACTCCTAAACTATCTAGAAACCTTCCATCTGATTAATGATAGCCAGTTATGGATTCTATCAGTGTTGATCCACCAATGACATAAGGTCTAAATAAGCTTGCTTCTTATGGTTTGTCATGTATTTTTTGTAATTGGGTATCCAGCTTTCTCTCTGGCCTCTCACTGCTGGCAATGGTAGATGGCTCTGTCTGCTAACTTGTCCACTAATGCTGGGGTCAACCAAGGTTCAGTTCTTTCTCACATTCTTTTCCTCTTGTATATTAGTGACTTTCTTCCATTGATTGGAAATCATATCCAAAATTTTGCTGATGATAGCAAAATCTGCCCTCTCTCTTCCAAACCAGTCCTATGCTTATCTTCAATGACTCTCAGATTTCGAGAGAAAATCATATCTCTATTAGGGATTACCATGTCTTCTAATCTCTCTTGGCATAAACACATCACAAATATCGCTTCCTCTACATCTAAAAAACTGGGTTTTCTCTTTCACTATCGGAGTTACTTTTCTTCCAAGCAACTACTCACACTGTATAAATCTCAAATCCACCCTACCATGAAATATTGTTCCAACATCTGGGACACTGTCTCCCAAAACCTTTCAGGCTTCTAGACTCCATTCAAAAGAGCACAGTTAGGTTAATTAATGACCCATCTTTAACAAAGTCATTCCACTCTGTCGCAACATTCTGTTTCGGCTGCATGCCTTTTCTGTAGATATTTCCATGGGCACAGTTCTTCTGAATTGGCTTCTATAATTCCCCCTCTCTCTTCCAAACCAGTCCAGACATTAGGCACAACCAGTCACCATCCTTATACTGTCCTTATTCAAACTCACAGAACCAACTTTTCTTCTTCCTCATTTATTCCTTCAACTTCCGTTTTCTGAAACAACCTCCCTTCATAAGTATTTCCTGAAAATTACAATTTACAGAAATTCAATCAAATGTCAACAAGTATCTTCTTTCATCTTCTCAATCTTCAACCCATGCATGGTACTAAGTACTATAAGTTCCGATACCTTTCGTGCTTCAAGTTTTCATGAAAAAATAAAAATTATCAAAGATCAACTCATAGACAAATTATAGCCCCAGCAAGCTGATGTGCTGCTATATCCCTAATCAACAACTCCAAAGCATGCTAGAATAATGACCAAAAATTAATCCAAACTTTTGGGAGAACACAGGAGCACAAAGGTAAATCCCTATAAATCCCTAAAGGTTCATGTTATAATCTACTGCATATTTTTACCAAACAAGCATCACTATCCAACCAAGCCTTGTAGTTAAATTTTTTATTAAATTAATTTTAATTAAACTTTCAAAATTTTAATTACTAAATATAATTTAATAAAATAAAATATTTATAACATTATATATAATCACCTCTTTAAGTTCATATAATGATTTATCATTAGATAATAAACTAATACAGATGGCAAAATTGTGACAGTTGGGCATACTAATTCTAATCATAACATATGCTTTACTCATATCGTGTTCTACTAGTAACTGCAAAACAAATCATCTGCCCCATATTAAACAATATCTTGTATTGTTTTTTTCAGCTCCATTTTCAAAACCATATTTATATAGCACAATTTTTTCAAGGTCAGCCAATTGAAAATTATAATTTAATGTTATCTTATAAAATGCATTTATTAAATGAATATTTTAATTTTACTATAAGGTCATTTTTAAATCAACAGAATAAATATATATAAAATTTCAGAATAGTTTCTGTATTGCAGACATGTAATTTGATTGGGAGATGAAGCACAAATACAATAAATTTTTTAATTCTATGGGGAAGGAGATTATCCTCCTAATTCCTATCTCTACATAATAAGTGGCATACACAGAAAATTAATTAGGAGAAACAATAAAAGTATGAAATATATTTTCCCCAAGGTTTGAAGAAAGAATAAATTCAAATCTACATCTCCTGTTTGCAGATTATTTTATAGTTGTTTTAGCCAAAGATGAGTAAAATATCATCATTCCATATAAAAAATGCACTTATCCCTTACTGGTTTTGTTAAGGAATGATATTATTATTATTTATATGCTTAATTCTTTCAGACTACCAGAAGTGAGAATAAAATGGACTAACGCAGACACATTGATGGGGGAGGGGGCAGTAGCCCCAAGTTAATTTTTTTTTTAAACTACTAATGTAGTAATGGAAAATGATGCAAGAAAGCAAGCTTAAAAAACATCAGCCCAAAAAAAAAAAAACTATATCTACATGCTTCATCTCCATATCCTCCAAGAATTTGTCTATTTCTACCATGAATTTATTCAAACCACCCAATTCTACAAAAACAGATGGAAGTTTGTTCCAACAATTAACCACCCATTAGCTGAAGGCACACATCTATCCTGCAACCATCCTTCTGCAATTTCAATTTATGCCTCCTCGTGTGTAGTGTGAGCAAGAAGAATGCCATCAACGTTTAGCTTACTCAATTCTGAATGTACCCCATTTTTAGAATGTACCTAGAAAGGTGACTCACTAGAACTACAAATCAACAGATACTCAAGACTCCTCTTTTCAGAGTTTAATATTCTGCATATTCCATCATAAGCTATTTTGAATTCAATCATAACATATTTGCTTATGGCTACTATGACTGCATTAGTGTGAATATCAGTAGAAAAACAAAGGTGCAGAAAATGTTGTTATCACCACTAGCATCAAATAGTTTTAAAAAAAATTGGATTTATGATTTATTTTAAAAATATGGCTACAATATTTATTGTCTAAATCAATTATAAATTCAGATTTTTGAATACTAATTTTTGAATACAAAAATTAGTATTAAAAAATCTGAGGCTTTTATATAAGTTACAAATTTTTGGAATAATTTAATAATTATAAAATAAACAGCTAATGCTATTTGTTCTTACCAAAATTATAAGTAATTACTAGAACTTGCCTATCCTCAATTATTTTTTATTTATTCTTTTTTATTACTTCTTTATTATTATTATTATTTTGTGGCCAGTAACTGGCAGCAGAACAAACTTTGCCTTCACACTGAGTTTCCCTAGTATTGTACTAACTTCAGACAATGAAATTTACAGATTAACCTTCTAGCTATATCATTATATCCCTAAAAGGTTAATCTGTTATTTAACCATTGGCTTATGTTTTACATTTAGAGAAGTTAATCTTCTGAACAGTATTGAATCTGGGAGGGGGGGGAGGTGACCAGGAGTGAGTTTCATCTCCAGTGGAATAGAATTTCCCCCTGGCAAAAAATTGTAATTTTTATTTTAATATTCGTTCAAAGACCTTGGACATTGAAATTTTCACCACATTTTTTGTTTAATTTTAATTTAAATTTTCTTCTTACTGCGCTCTTTGGGGGCCATATTATCAGTTTACACAATGTTGTAATTATAAAACATGAATTCGATAAACTGATGTCAAATAAACACAACACAAAAAATCATAGCAACTAAGTGTGGTACTCGTTAGGTGGTACAAGGTGAAAATAAATCACTAAAATTCAAAAGACACGAAATTTTCAAAATAATTAAATGGGCAATATTTCTGGCTGCACAAATTGTAACTAAAAGCCACTAATTCAAAGTGTTAGTATTTTCATTTTATGGTTCTCTTTATTTTCGCACAAACCATCTCTTGATAGTGTTTCACACAAACACTCTGTTTGCTGCTAATTTTTTGTTTGTATATTGCAAACAAGACAACAACTGGACTGAATTGCAGGCTGTGAATAGGTTCACCTGAATTGGTCCCTCAGTGACGGATGCTATTGTAATTAGAAAGTGTCCCACGGCTTTCAGGGGAAGAGCTAAATGATGTCTGGGCAGAGAGAGGAGTCTACTGCAGCCACTATTTCAATTGTTGGCAGTTTTGCTTTATGATCTTCAGGTTCCCTTTATTTATTTATTTTTTTTTTACAGCAAGAGTCTATTTCTGGCTAATTCTTCCCTTGTATACTGCAAACAAGGCAATTTGGTTGCAGCCTTTATTAATAATACATTTTATAATATTTTTATTATATATGTATCTGTACTGTAATATTGCATGAAGATATGCTTAGAAGACCCGAATGAGTTATCAGAAGAATTAATAAATGAAGTGATTGATACATATGCAAAGAAAAAGCAAAAAGAATAAGATTATTACAGTATAATACTTGCATGTCCAATTATAATTTGTATGTTTTTTTTTTTTTTTTTTTTGCAAATTTTAATCGGTGATTTTCATATTATTAAAGTGTGATTATTGTCAGTAATGTGGTTTTTGTGAACTGACTATTACTATTTAGATGATAAATATTTCTTTTTGTTTTTGCTATTTTGTTTTCTCGTATTCTCTTATTATAAGATTCATAAATATACAGATTTGTTTGTAACATTTACATATGTTGTTAATATTAAACAATAATAAAAATTATACTCTCAGAAGTTTACATGTTCTCCCACGCGTGCATGTACCCCGAAGTTTGCATTCCCCGCCCTTCCAGTGCAAATACTCTGGATTCAACACTGCTTCCGACGGTGCTAGAAGATCTATCAGCATGATGTTGTTTATTATCTATCATTGGTTAGCATGTGTCACGTGTTGTTGACGTTTGCTATCTTTGGCTAAAGGAATATACTGTAATTTCAATACTCTGTAGGAATATGAAATTTATAACACACTCACACAAAAATACAAATATCAATCTAATTTTTTTTAGCGCCAGAACATTTTTTTAATATATTAAATGTATTATATTAAATTATATTATATTAAATATATTAAATCAACTAATATATTAAATGTATTATATTAAATTATATTATATTAAATATATTAAATCAACTAATATATTAAATGTATTAGTTCCGCAAACAGTAATAATTAACAACAAATTACAAATACAAGCGCACAAACTAAAGTTTAAAAAAAATCAATGATAAAAAATTATTTTATTTATTTATTTATTCACGGAATACAGTATTTGCAAATTTTCTAGGATCCCTTCTCGGAAACAGAAGTTCCCTGAAGGGACATTGGATATTGTGTAAGTCGTATTAAAATGTTGTTAATATACATTTGAAATATGTATTAATACTGTATTAATATATACTTCAAATATATTAATATTAATATATATATATTTGAAACATATATTAATAATATATATTTTAAAAACCACAATCCCAGACTTTTTTAACACATGAAAATTTATGTAAGTTAAGTATTTATCTGTATGTCTTATACGTAACGTTAGGTATATCATGTACAAGTTCACAAAAATTTTCATTGAAATTTTCACGGAATCCAATTTGAAAACTTATGAAAACCAAAAAAGGACCAAACACTTTACTTCTCCCTCTTTCCTAAACAGTAATTTTTTTTTTTATTCATCACTTACCTGCTTCACACAATTTTCTCTGTTTTTTACGTACCCCCATTTCTTAATTAAATTTCTTTTAGATTATTCACTCCAAGAAGTGTTGACATTGCCTTAATAAAAAAAATAATAATAAAGATTAATTCGTATATTTAATACCCAGTCATATACCACATGATTTTAATAATATAATTTATTAAGCTAATCGCCAAATCCATTAGACGATGACGTTTCAGGCATATTACCGACACCCATCATCAGACTATGCTGCTGACAGACTCCAATTTGGCAATGCTGCCAGGAACCTGATGTGCATGATAGGTATCGGTAAGATACCCGAAACATCACCTTAAATGTATAGTGGTTTGGGCGATTAGCTTAATAACCTGTATTATTAAATTCACATTGTATATGAGTGGTTATTAAATATAATAATTAATCTTAACGGAAAACAACCACGAAACGTCCTTCCCTAACTATAATAATAAAAAAAATAAAAAAAGCAATGAACTACTAAAATTTCAACGCATAGAATAACTGATAACAAAAAAATTAAATAATGAATCAAATATTCGAAGCCATTAAACTGAAACAAATAAACAAAAAAAAATTCAAACTAACTACACTTTAAATCCTAACACGAACGGTGACTCCATGGAAGTAACTTTCCAAGTAGGGGTAGAGGCTCCAATTTCTAATCTTATAATAATAGGTGTAAATGTTACTCCTACTCACCACACTCCGTCAAAATAATCAAAACTTGTTCCAGGTATTTTCTATGTATCCTCCATTCAGTTCTTCGGGAATAAAATGAACTGGTGGTAGTTTTCAAGTGTTGTTAGCAAGAATATAAATCTAACAATGAATGCAATTTTTAATTAATCTAACACTTTCATTTCATAATCACCAGAATAACAATACAATGTTTACAATAGCAATAGTCCTATTTGTTTAGAAAATGGGCCAATCAAATCAGTTTTAGGTGGTTTCACCAAGTTTTGATTATTCCCGAAGTTCATTTTCATATCAACTTACTTTACTAGGAGGTTTATACAATTAACTCCAAACAGTCCCAAAAACTAAATAAATGGCTAAGTTTCGAATTTTTCTGTTATAATTCGTCTTCTCGCCTGGATTTTGGGTTTCTACAACATGATGCACAAAGAGTAACGCTACATTACATGAATTCAATTCATAACTAAATTCACAGTTTTTTTAAATGATTATTAAAGAATTAGAATTAAATATTAAAAATATTGAACTTCTTGAAAGGGTTCAAAGGCAGGCAAAAGTGTATAATAACACAGTAGCCTCCGCTAGTCGGAGAACACCATGAGTATAACCTTCCAGTGCTTTCAAAAGCACTGAATTTCTCTGACTTTTGTGGTTAATTAATTTTTTCACTATGTCTTTAGTTTAAGGCATGCACCATGTCTATTCTACAGTCACTAATGCAGTTCAAAAAAGTCATTTCCTGAAGACTAAATTTTATTTGAAAAAATATCTGTTCACCTTAAGCAACTTGGGAAGCCACTTCACATAGAACTTTCCGTCTTTCAATCATTCCTAGATGACAACGTAGTTAGACCCATTATAGATAACCAGCTCCTTGCCACATTACCAACTGTCGTAGACCGATCTACTCTGATGATGATGTGTGCCAAGTCAACTTGTATGACAGCTATGTAGGCTTGTCCTAGACGACAGGCAACTTCCCTAGTTTTATTTCCTTCGAGGTTTACGATTTAATCATTATATTTACACACAAGTGACATACAGTTGTCTACACATACCTTTTCCAAACGCGGGTGAATTAATGCAAGAGAAACTACTCCGTTATAAGAAACTGAATAACACTGCAATTAACTGTATTGGATGCACCTATCATTGTGAACGCCATATTATCCTTACTGCTGCAAAGTATCACTCCCACACATATGAGGCAGCCAACTGTGCAGAAAAAAAAAAAAAAAAAAAAAAAACTTTATTTACATGTATTTGATGATTCATTCTCTGAAGTAATCTTTAACCGCTTGTTCAATTAGACCGAACCAACCATGCAGGAGGTGTCAGTACTGTCCTAAGAAAGCGTCGACTTCAAACGACTCCATCATCCTGTGAAACAAATAAAATTCACCACAAGGTGTATTTGGCAACTTCGTAAGGCTGCCACTAACTGGACATCGCTAATGCAATGGGAAACCCTAAAACTCTTCCACAATGTGGTGTCATTATTTCAAGTTCTGCTTCCTGTTTCTGGCATACAAACTACTTCAAGGGTCAGTTTCTGAATTGGTAAGATGAATCCTTGATAAATGGATACGAAAGGGGTTAGCCAATAAGGAATGTCATCCCAAGAGAAATTCCTTTCCCTCAATTCGGTATGTCCCAAGAGACATCCCCCCCCACGTGAAGGAAATCAAGTTTTAGTACAAATACCTGGACAAGTAAAAAATCAAGTTCAAATTAAAATTATCAAAAAATATATATACAAAGAAAATAAAATGATTTTTTTTTTAATTTCCTAGGTAGAAGGAAAATTAAAATCGTTTATTACTGAAAAAAATTATTTTAACAAAATTCTTTTCTAATTTGCGACGTAGAATCAAGATGACCCACTTTTCAATTTTTATAAATTACTCAGTCAATAAGCAAAATATTTTCCAAAAATTTTCACCTACTAGCTTCGGGAGAGGATTGAGATTGGACGCTGATTGCATTATTAGCATTGGACATCCTTGCGAGCAAGCAGCTCAGCCATGCCCCTGATGTTCAACGTGAGTTCAACTTGTTCGTTAGCTACAAGAGTCCATCTTTCTCAAACAAAGTACACGCAAAAAAAAAAAAAAAAAACGCCATCGATATAAAATATTCGAATAAAATTAGTGAGGAAGCCACCATGGGCGTCACTAGAATCTTAGTTTTGTGTGGGGGAGTGGATTTGAAAAATTTACCTCATATATTGATACTGTTTACAGTGATCACATCAAGTATTTAAAAATTCTGTATGCATTACAACACAGTATTTAAAATGAATTTTGTCTGTCAAAATTAACCCCATTAGTAACATCAGTCTTCCATCACAACTATCTATGTGGTCCCATCCCTCCCCAATGGCTAACTGGAACCTCTGTGGTGGGGGCTTGTAACTTCATCAGTACATCATCTGAAAATCTAGCGACGATTTAAACTCTTTAGATGACCGCTTAACTCATTCCTTTCTGTTTATCAATGATATTACTACTATACTCAGGAAAGCAATGTGCCTATGAGGCACTTTTGTGCAGCTTTGTCGGAGCCTTACAAAAAAAGAATAATAAATTATTGTAGTGGGTTACTTTAAATATTTAGTCATGTTCAATGAACACTTAAAAAAATACATTTTGGAATTAATAAAATTACAACTGTGTTCTAACACTTTACAACGTCATCTGAAATAATTGTAATAGTTTGAAAACTACTGTATTAAATTCCCCTTAATTAGGCGCCTTTGTGTAATACACAACTTGCACACATCTACGCAGTGGCCCTGATTATACTTGTCTTGTTAGAGAAGTGCAACATTGGTAAACTCGAAGCCTCATAGCTTTAGTTTCTTTGGCGCTTAGCGGCTTAACGCACAATTGACATATAAAATGCATGTCATTTATATAAAATGTCTTCTGGTAGATCCTCACGGATCTACCAGAAGTTCCATTTCAGTTCCATTTGTAGTATAATTAAATCATGTGCATAATTTCTATACGTAAAAGAACACACGTTTTCTTATTTATGAGACAACACTAGCGTTCAGTACATTCAATACCAAGATAGCAATTAGTATTTCATGAGTGCTTTTCATTCTGCTGGCTGATAATTTAGCATTAGCATTAGCATTAGCATTAGTAGAGGCATTTGATGCAAGAAAGCAAGCTTATGCAGCATCAGCCAAAAAAAAAAAAAAAAAAAAAAAAAAAAGTAACATAAATAAATAAAAATAACCACTTCCACTTCACCCCTCTGTTCGTTCGAAATACCTGTCCAGCTGAGCCTTAAACTTATTTAGGCTATCAACTTCCACGACAAGGGATGGAAGTCTGTTCCACCCACCAACCACCCGCTGGCTAAAGGCAAATTTCCGCACATCTATCCTACATCTGTCTTTCCTCAATTTGAATTTATGCCCTCTCAGGTGATTTTTCTGAGCTAGAGGAAGAATCCCATCAGCATTGAGCATGCTCAAACCATTCAAGGCTTTGTACACCTCTATCAGATCACCCCGCTGGTGCCTAGTTTCCAGACACTGTAATTTGCAAAACTTAAGCCTTTCTTCGTAAGAGAACCCCTTTGTCCCATTCACCATTTTTGAAATTGAAAACTAAAATAGAATAAAATAGAAAAACTTAACTAATAAATGCTTACTTGATTTTCTAAAACATAGAGTTTGCTGCTTTAATTCAAAGCAAATGGAATTGCCTGAATCAACAAAATCATAATTGCGTATATTGAAGTTTAAACCAACATACTTTCTTGTGAACAGTGTTAGAAAGTTCCTAATTAGTAACACTGATGAGAACTGGCCTTTTCTGATTTCCACTAAACTCGGGCACTAACTTTAAAGAATTTTCAGATTTTACTATAATCCATAAAATGACCGATGACACCACATTACTGAAACGTGGCCATCACAACCTTGCATATGAAACTGCGGCCCCGTACACACGTAGCAACAATACTTTCCATACTGTGTAGTACAGCACGTGACATTCATAGGATAATTTCAGAGAACAGCTAAAATTAATGCTATTATATATATTCACTAATAACATTCCAGCGATTTATCAGAATGCAATTTTCATTATATCATTTATAAGCTGTTTTTCATTTAAATATTATTTACAATCCATTGGCTCTGCGGGATGGAATTTGGCCCTTAATTTTGTACAACAGATTTATTTATTCCAAAGAAAGAAGGTGAACCACAGGGGCTCACATTTGGTGAGTATGGACTTGGCACAACCAGGGTTCTCAGCTGGATATCATCATTCTGTTCTTTCTTGGTGATTCCCTTCAACTTCTGACTCTCTCTCTCATCATTCTTCTCTTTATTTTTTTGGCTGGTGCAGCATAGGCTTATAATATGGCTAATAATAATAATAATTGTTGTTGTTAGTGCCCGAGTTCCACTAAACTCGGGCACTAACTTTAAAGAATTTTCAGATTTTACTATAATCCATAAAATGACCGATGACACCACATTACTGAAACGTGGCCATCACAACCTTGCATATGAAACTGCGGCCCCGTACACACGTAGCAACAATACTTTCCATACTGTGTAGTACAGCACGTGACATTCATAGGATAATTTCAGAGAACAGCTAAAATTAATGCTATTATATATATTCACTAATAACATTCCAGCGATTTATCAGAATGCAATTTTCATTATATCATTTATAAGCTGTTTTTCATTTAAATATTATTTACAATCCATTGGCTCTGCGGGATGGAATTTGGCCCTTAATTTTGTACAACAGATTTATTTATTCCAAAGAAAGAAGGTGAATCACAGGGGCTCACATTTGGTGAGTATGGACTTGGCACAACCAGGGTTCTCAGCTGGATATCATCATTCTGTTCTTTCTTGGTGATTCCCTTCAACTTCTGACTCTCTCTCTCATCATTCTTCTCTTTATTTTTTTGGCTGGTGCAGCATAGGCTTATAATATGGCTAATAATAATAATAATTGTTGTTGTTTATAGCCAATAAAATACATTGCTTTAATTAAAAACAGAATAGTGGTAAAGTCAATCCTTCACGAACCTATTTATCAATAGGCGGACATTGAACAATTCTCATAATTTTAACTTGGAAATAGTATTATAATATAACTTGGATATATTATACTTACCATAAATCATGGAAGAAAATATAAAATTGAATGAAGATATCAAAAGTTTAGGTAATACGTATAAATCAGAAGGAAAACCTCAATTGATTCATCGTTTCCAAAAAAGACGAACCTCAAAAGGATACTGCTGCAATATACGTTGGATCAAACAGCAAAAATTATTAAAATTCGCACAATTCTGACAAATTAAAACAATATATATTTTTTAAATTATTGAATGAGCCACTTCAGTTGTAATATAAAAGAAACTCACGATTATTATTATTATCAATAAAACTCAGGGGCTTACATCTGGTGAGTATGGACTTGGCACACCCAGGGTCCTGAGCTGGATATCATCATTCTTCTCCTTCTTGGTGATTCCCTTCTACTTCTTACCTCTCTCTCTCTCTCTCTCTCTCTCTCTCTCTCTCTCTCTCTCTCTCTCTCTCTCTCTCTCTCTCTCAGGATAACTCAGAATTTTTTTTTGGCTGGTGCAGCATAAGCCTCAGGCTTCCTTGCACCATACGGCTAATAATAAAATAATATGGTGCAAGAAAGCCTGAGGCTTTGTTGCATGAGCCAAAAAAAAAAAAAATTCTGAGTTACCCCGAGAGAGAGAGAGAGAGAGAGAGAGAGAGAGAGAGAGAGAGAGAGAGAGAGAGAGAGAGAGAGAAGGGAATCACCAAGAAAGAGAAGAATGATGTCCAGCTCAGGACCTTGGGTGTGCCATGCCCATACTCACCAGATATAAGTCCCTGGGGTATAAAAGCAACTCATGAAATGCCTCTTAGAAAAGGTCATTCGAAATAAACGCAGAAAATGTAAAGCGAGAAGAGGACGGCCATTTTTCTGAAACATTTAACGAAAATCCAGATTGGTTTAAAAATTTCAAATGCCATAATTCCGAAACCAGCAAGTGACATTTCCAAATTACCAGCATGACCGGTTGGTGATTTTCAGCTGGCAGGGCCAAAGTTAAAAAAAATAATAATAAATAAATAAAATAAAATAAATAAATTATGAAAATATATGAATAAAAGGATTAATATACAAGATGTACGAGGACTGACTGAAAAAACAGATGGACCCAGAATAAGAAAATTAAGAAAGTTGTAATTTAAGAAAATTACAACTGAAATTAACTTATGGGTGCATGCACCAGACTGCCTCGGCCTTAGGGTGTTTATCCCCCTTCCCGCTATTTTAAAATAGGATATTGACTTCTGATTTTAAAACAGCAGCAAGGGGAGGGGATAAACATCCTAACTAACACTAACCACAGTGCATTAGGCATATCAATCGCTGCCTTCTTCCTCTTCTCCTCGCCGCCATTTTGGAGGGTGCACCCGTCTCTAAATTTTAACCGTCAACAGTTTTATTTCTTTGGTACTATTATATATATATATATATAATCAACGCATCGTTTTTATTCATCACTTACCTGCTTCACACAATTTTCTCTGTCGTTTACGCACCCTCATTTCATAATTAATTTCTTTTACTCCAAGAAGTGTTAAAAAAAAAGGCGATGAACTACTAAAAGTTCAGACAGAATAACTGATGATAAAAAAATTAAATAATGAATCCCAAATATTCGAAGACATTAAACTGAAACAAATAAACAAAAAATTAAACTGACTACACTTTAAATCCTAACTTAACCACGGTGACTCAATGGAAGTAACTTTTCAGGTAGGGACAGAGGCTCAGATTTCTAATCGTAAAATTATAGGTCTTCAGGCACTTTCTGTGTATCCTTCGTCCAGTTCTTTAGGAATAGAATGTACTGGTAGCAGTTTTAAAGTGTTGTTAGCAAGAATATAAATCTAACAATGAATGCAATTTTTAAGTCATCTACTAAGAAAACAATTCATAATCACCAGAATAACAATATGATGCTAACAATAGCAACAGTCCTATTTGTTGAGAAAATGGGCCAATCAAATCAGTCAGTTTTAAGCGGTTTTCACCATGTTTTGATTCTTCCGCAAGTTAATTTTCATATCAACTTACTTTACAGGAGAAGAACAATTTGATACAATTAAATCCAAACAGTCCCAAAAACTAAATAAATGGTTACATTTCGAATTTATGTTATAATTCGTCTTCTGGGCTGGATTTTTGGTTTTTATAACATTATGCACAAAGAGAAGCTAACGCTATATTACGTGAACTCAATTTATAACTAAATTGACTATTTTTAAAGATTTAGAATTTAAAATTAAGACTATTGAACTTCTTGAAAGAATTGAAAGACCGGCAACTCGCATGGTGAGATTGATAAAAGGGTGACTGTACGAGGAAAATCTCTGATTATGTGGACAGCAATACAAAGATTGCAACCAGTTTATTTAGAAGGGACCTAATTGCGGTTTATAAGTCTCTGAAAGTGGTCAGTAAAATGAATGAAGGTGGAATTTCACTGTTATAAAGAATTCCAAAACTACGCACCATAACGGGGGAAGAGGCTTAGACTATACTGTAGGAAGTTTTCTTTCAGCCAGCAAGTTGTTGATTGTGGGAGCAAGCTGTCTCCTCAAGTAGTTGAGGTAGACAGTTTGAACAAATTCAAAGATCAACTGGATAGTTACCCACGTGAGGAGAGAAGTGCATAATTTCTATTTTCTTATCTACTTCTTTTTTTCTTGACTGGTTTAGGAAAAGCCTGTGGCTTCCTTGTACTATACGTACTAATAATAATACTAACTTGACCACTTTAGGTAGCTATGTAATATGTATTACAAAGTTTTTCTTAAAATAAGAAGCAACTTCTTTACCAATTTTTATTAAAATATTTTATTTAAGAAATATTAAGAATTTTTTAAATTATTTAAGAAATCATTTTTAAGAAAAGTCAAGAATATTTTTGATTATTAAGAAATTAATTTCTAGATTATTCCAGAATATCCCAGATGGTGTAGAAGATTCCTGAATGCGGTAGAAAGTTTTAGATGCTTTTAGAATATTCTAGAAAGTGGGAGTATTGTTTTAATGTAATAGAAGATTGTAGATGATTCTAGAGTGTTTTGCAAAAATATAAATTGAGTAAGAGCTGTAACTTATAAAACGGAACATCCATCATTCAGAAAGAGTGTTAGGTGAACGTTTTGTGTGTTGTGGCTTGCTCCATGTGGTGCTACCCTCTCCCAATGGTTTACTAGAATCTCATTGAAGAACATCAGTACATCAGATCACTGGAGAGCATCAGTACATCAACTGAAAATCTAGCGACGGTTTAAACTCACTACATGACCGTTTAACTCATTCATATGTGTTTATCAATGATGTGAAACATCGGACTCAGGAAAGCAATGTGCCTATGAGGCACCTTTGTACGGTCTTGTCAGCTACCTCCAAAAAATAAAAATAAAAATAAGGATAATAAATTATTGTAGTCGGTTACTTTAAATATTTAGTCATGTTCAATGAACATATAACATTTTGTAATTAAAAAAAAAACTACAACTGTGTTTTAATACTTTACAACGTCATCTAAAATAATTGTAATAATTTGCGAACTATTAAATTCCGGATGCGTTCCCCTTAATTAGGCGCCTTTGTGCAGTACACAACTTGCACCCTCCTACACGGTGGTCCTGATTATACTTCTCTTGTTAGAGAAGTAATTTATTAATAGTGCAGCATTGGTAAATTCGACGCCTCATAGCCTTAATTTGTTTGGAGCTTAACACACAATTGACATATAAAATGTAGATTGATTTGGAGCATTTCATTAGCTTATTTTTGCAAAATAGTAGATTCTCACGGATCCACCAGAAGGCATTTTCAGTTTCATACTATATGAAATGAGTAGTATTTCATGAGGAGTATTTTCACAGCTAATAGTATTCTGGCATCTGATAATTTAAAAACAAAAGTATAATAAAGTAGAAAAACTTAACTAATAAATGCTTACTTGATTTTACAAAACAAATATAGAGTTTGCTGCTTTAATTCAAAGCAAATGGAATTGCATGAATCGAAAAAATCATAGTTGCGTACGTTGGAGTGTAAACCAACATAATTTCTCATGAACCGTGTAAGCAGGTTCGAAATTAGAAACATTGATAACAACAGGCATTTTCTGACTTCCACTCAAAGTTCAGCACAGACCTAAAGAATTTTCAGATTTTACTTTAATCCATAAAATGAACGATGGCAGCACGTTAATAAAACGTGAATCACTTCCTTGCATATGTAACTGCAGCCGCGTACCAACAGTAGTTCCATTCTGTGCTGTAAAGCACGTGGTTTATTGGATAATTTCAGTTATTGTATTAAAGTTAAAAATTAATCTCATTTTTAACTTTAATTTTAAGTAATTCAGTTTAATTTAAATTAAATTATATATTATTTAAATTTATTTATCCTTCAGAGTCAATCCTTGACGAATCTATTTATCAATGGGCGCGGACATCGAACAATTCTCATAATTTTAACTTTATTATTATTATTAGCCATATGGCGCAAGGAAGCCTGAGACTTTTGTTACAGCCAAAAAAAAAGAAAAAGAAATTCTGAGTTACCTCTCAGATAGAGAGAGAGAGAGAGAGAGAGAGAGAGAGAGAGAGAGAGAGAGAGAGAGAGAGAACAAGAGCCAGAAATAGAAGGGGATCACCCAAGAAAGAGAAGAATGATGATATCCAGCTCACAACCCTGGGTGTGCCAAGCCCATACTTATCAGAGTATTGTACTTACTATAAATCATGTAAGAAAAGATAAGATTGAATGAAGACATCATTCATTTCATCATTCAAGTTTATGAATGATTTATACTTATAATCTTTTTATTTATTAACAGTATATTATTATACGAGAAGTGATCATTTAATTTGCGGACTGGTGCAAGATCTTATCTTAATTGGAATCGTTTGAATCTTCTGTATTTTTCTGCTTCTCGAAATACTCTCCCTTGAACTTCACACACTTTCGTCAACGTCGTACTCACGCATTAAATGCTTCTTGTAAGCCATTTTTCGAAATACTGCGAAGTGCTTCCGTTTCGGTCCTGCGAGCATCGTTGTGTCGGACGCGAAACGCTTGCCTTTCAGAGCTTTCTTCAGACGTGGAAACAGAAAGAAATCACACGGGGCTAAGTAACTTTGAATAAGTGGGCACAACTTCGGCGCCTATGGCAGTGATCACTGCCTGGACAATATTAGCCGTAAGGGTTTTGGTATTGTCTTGATGGAAAAACATTTCGCACCGGAAAGTTCGGTCACACCAGAATATGGCCTTCGTACCAAGACACTTATTACAATAAGCTCATTCATCTCTTTAACTGTTGCCGATGCATTTAAGCTCAGCCTGACACAACGAATCACATATAACTGTTCAATCTGTATGTCCGACATGATGCTTCCTTCAAAACGATGGTCACTGACACGCGGCTAAAAAATTCTCTTCACGCAACGCTAGCTCGACAAGTGCTGGCATGCGCACACACAGTCTGCTAAGTAGCATTCAGGGAGAGCGCGCGGGCCGACCGGGCTAGCCGGGTGGGTAAAGTGCCTGCCTGGCAACCCAAAGGTCGCGGGTTCGAATCCCGCCTCGGGCTTGGATCAAAGTACTGCAAAAACCTTGGGAGGTGCATTAGGGCCACAGAAGCCGATGCGCCAACAACTACCAAAAAAAAAAAAAAAAAAAAAAAAGGGAGAGCGCCTGTAGCAGCAGTTATGGAAAGTTCGCGCGGTAACATAAAATCTTGCACCAGTCCGCAAATTAAATGATCGCCCCAGGTATATATAATCAATGCATCAAAACGGCAACTGAAAATACTCCATTTGCCCTTCGATGCAATTGATTTACACAGTGGTGGCGCCTTATGCAGCGAAAAATTAAACGAAGATGGTTTAAGAACCCACAAAATGCAAAGCCAAACCTCTAACTAGAAAGCCAAGTATAAATAGGAATTAGAATGTATAAAAATCAACCAGACTATAGGTGGCAGTATGAGCAGCGCTTGGCAACTGTGTTCGCTACAACCATATTAAATAAATTAAAATTACAGTTAAATAATAGTTTGGGAAGAATGACAAAAAGCAATAATTGAAAATAAAAGAAAGATTTTAAAAAAATTTAATATATATTATATATCAATATCATCACCATTATCAATAATTCAGTCTTATGACTGGTCAGTTCCTCTGACCAGCCACAAGACTAAATTATTTTTTGGCTGGCATAATAATAAATGCGGCTTTGTGTCAATGCGCATGCTCTCAGCAACGGTTTACACGAAACCCCCGTAAACTGGATTGCGACACATGCACGTGTAGGTCACTGACATCACTATTTTTATTTTTATTTTCGGCTGGGAACCACACATCGATGTGCTGGCGCTGCTACCAGCCACAGATACGCCTTTAAAGATCTCTCTTTCCTTTCATTCACAAAGAGTAATCGATACTGATATGACGTCAGCAATGTCACGTCCGTAATCCTTTTCGCATGGTGGGTTTTTCGTTACAAAATTTTTCGAATAACGCCAGTAAAAACGTTTTTAATGTCAATAAATTTTTATTGGGGCTGTTTCTGGTTATATTCAGAGACGACTACACAAGGTAAGATGAATTCACAAGATAGAGCAATACAAAAACATTGGCGTATTTATTAGTCAAGCCAGCTTGAACCACGGTCACTGAAAGAGCGAGTACTCCTGTATCCTCACTTTGACCACTCGGCTACTGCGGCCACGGATAGCACAGTTAGTATAATCAACGTCCTCCCCACATCTGGTGGAAAAGACTTGAGTTCCAATCCCGTCAATGACGGGAGGAATTTTTATGGGTCTTTTCACAACGTGGCTGAGGTCGGTCTCAGGCGAGGGTAGCATGGTTTTTCTCCTGGAAACTATAGTTTTTCGTCCAGCAAACAGCAAATCGATCACAGAGCACATGTAATTTACAGATATATTATATACGGTGCAATATGCCCCAAGTTGCTGATGTCCCTATAACCTTACAACAATCAACCAACTGCGGCCTCGACTTCTCTTTTTTTGGGGGGGGGGGAGATTCGGGTTTTTTGTCCAGCAAGCTGACTGACGGAAGAGTATACACAATTACAGACAATATACTGATGCCTCATAGTGTTAGATGATTTGTGGCTTAACACCCACACATACGCAATGAACAAATACTGTATACTTGTCCATGTTCTTTTTGTTGAAGCAATTGACCCGGATTCAAAGGTAAAATATGATAACCCTAGCTTACAGGCTGATTTGCATGTCATTGGGACAAAACTGGCAAGGCTCTTCACAAAGTGCATTAGAAAAAGTGTGATGCCTAAGCAGTGGAATAATGCAATCATAGTTTTGCTGCATAAGAAAGGAGATAAATCAGAAATTGGAAATTATAGACCAATTAGCTTGTTATCCCATATCTACAAGTTGTTCACAAGGGTCATTACTAACAGATTAGAAAGAATACTTGATGAGAATCAACCCAAAGAGCAAGCTGGCTTTAGGACAGGATTCTCAACTATGGATCACCTTCACGTAATATCACAGCTAATGGAGAAAGCAAATGAATATAAAACACCATTATGCCTGGCATTTGTGGATTATGAAAAGGCATTTGACTCCATACAGCATAAGGCAATGTTTGGGGCACTGGAAAGACAAGGCATAGATACTCCATATATTATGATTTTGAAGAAAATATATGAGAGTGCTACATCCTTTATTAGACTAGACAAAGACAGTAGGAAATTTAAAATCGAGAAAGGAGTTCGACAAGGAGACACAATATCTCCGAAGCTGTTTACTGCTGCCCTTGAGGAAGCTTTCAGAAGATTAGACTGGTCGCAGAAAGGAGTCAATGTGAACGGAGAGTACCTAAACCATTTACGATTTGCAGATGACATTGTGGTCATAAGCCACGATCCCAAAGAATTAGAGGAAAATCTTAATCAGTTATGCACAGTTAGTAAGGATTTTGGACTAAAGATGAATATGGCTAAAACAAAAGTAATGATGAACAAGTACGCCACGGAAAGGGAAATAATGATTGAAGGAGCAGTAATTGAAAAGGTGGAGTCATATACTTATCTGGGACAAGTTATTAGCTGTAATAATGATAAATGGCTGGAAGTCAAGAGAAGAATAAATTTTGGATGGATAGCATTCAGGAAATATAGTCACATACTGAAGAGCAATATCCCAGTTTGTCTGAAACGTAAAATAATGAATCAATGTATACTCCCCACCATGACTTATGGAAGTGAAACTTGGGCACTCACCAAAAGAATGGAAGAGAAGCTAAGAACTACACAGCGAAGAATGGAACGAATTATATTGGGAATCAGACTGTTAGATAAGAAGAGAAACACATGGATTAGGCAGCAAACTCAAGTAAAGGACATTCTTATCAAAACTAAAGAACTAAAATGGTCTTGGGCAGGACACATAGCTAGAAGACATGATGACAGATGGACTAAGAAAATAACAGAATGGTACCCAAGAGGAGCTAGAAGAAAACCTGGAAGACAAAGGCGGAGATGGATAGATGAAATTCATGAGTTTTTGAGTAGTAAATGGATGGCCAGTGCTCAAAACAGAAGGAACTGGAAAGTTGCTGGAGAGGCCTTCATCCTGCAGTGGATTGAAAATGGCTGATGATGATGATGATGGTGATGGGACAAAAAAAAAAAAAAAAAAAAAAAGCTGAAGCTGCTGTATTACCTTATAAAGAAAAGATAAGCAGCTCTTAATTTTTGGAGATGGCTTCTATAATTTTAGAATTATAAAGCTCCATTGCATCTGTCTCCTCTGCTATACGGTCTTTTTTTTTTTTTTTCGATTACTAGTTAATCAGAACTTAATAATTTTATATCTATAATGCCTCACTGATTTACGGTCTCTTCCGTTGTTGTAATCGTTACACTTAAAAAATCTGGGATGGGGGAGAATCCTTGAATCTCGGACTTCATTGTAACTACCAGTCTGCCCTTGACTATTATGATAATAACAGAACATAGGTAACTGAATTGCATCTACGCGAATGATGTGAGGGGAAAACCGATTTTTATAATTGCCCATTTCTCTGTCACACCCTATACACATTCAGTTTGAAAATTCAAGTAAATTTAGAACAAATACTTCATGCCGTGAGAACCATAGAACATTATTGCCTATAGACGAGTTGTCTGCTTTACGGAAGAAAAACCCATAAAAGTTGCTACCGGAGGAGATGGGATTCGAACCTAGTTGAAGGCAGACATCAGAACAATTATAAATAAGAGATGTTAAGATACCACAGTACAAGATAAAGAGGAACAATCTTAAGGTATCCTCGAATAGAATGAGACATAAAGCTGAGGCTACTTAATTAAACGGAGATAACTGAGTTTTATGCTGAAATAGTCGCTTTTCTATCTTTGGAAATTTAATTTTGAAAACACTGCCATTTTTCCGCCTCCAAATTTCAAAGAAGAAATCAGCTGTGACAGGATCTACAAATACGTTTTTTCCTCTTTCGGCGTAACTTTTTTCATGAATTTTTTCCCAATGGGAAATTTTTCATCAAAGATTAAGTTTCACATTTTATCTTCTCCTGACGAATTTAAAGCAATTAAAATGTCTGCAAGATTGAAAATTGACCCTAATTTGGCAGAAGAAAGACATTAAGTCGTCTGTGACGCAGAGTACCTAAAAACGTCTGGATTTAATAAGTAATGTGAAGTTTAAGGGAATTTTTTTCCACGGGTATATTTTTTTTTGCAATTTCATTTAGAGTGTTCTTCAAGATTTTTCTTGATTTCGGGAATATTTTTTGCTGCTTAAAACTAGCATAATTTATCTTCATTAAAATCCTGAAAATTATTCCTTTTTGTTGAATCTCTGCTCGTTGGAGTACTCAAAGAACTAACGAGTGTTGTTAATAATTACCTTGTCATTAACCACGTGGTGTTTGCCACTCACAATATTCCTCTATCTAAAGAAGCACTATTTTCATCCTTTAACTCACACATTCAGTAAATATTTTAATTATTTTACTTACATTTTTATGGATATCAACAAAAAAAGGAAGGAAAACCACCCGAAGTTATCATTTATGGTGTCATGTGATGTGTGTGTGTGTGTGGCGCACGCATACCAAAGAGAAAGAAAAAGAGAGGTTTTCCTTTGACCAGCAAGAATCATGAAACAACAGTTAATGGATATTGTTCGTAAAATTCCGCAAGATTTTTACTGGATAAGCAGGAAAATGCACATTTTAGTGGACGGATAGGGAGATGAATGACTTTTCCATGAATAGGCAAATCACTGACCATGCCGAATAATATTTTTTAACCACAGAATGTATAATTTCTATTACTACGCTAACACAATACACTGGGTAGTCACTTTATTAGTTACTCTAATAAAGTGACTACCTAACAGCGAGCTGGGCTCCCTTTAACCCTCAAAACAGCGTGGAATCGTCGGGGCATGGACTTACAGGTGTCGAACGCCTGTCACAGGGATGCTGGTCAATATTGACTCGATTGCTCCCTCAGTTGTAAATTGGATGGTTGCAGATCTCTGCTCAGAAGAGCTTCTACCTCAGCTTAGGTTATTTCATATACTTCAATGGGAGGTATGTGGATATTAAAATTGTGTATTTTAATTATCACAATCAGGAGATTTTTGCTCCAGTGGGCACTAAACAAAAAAGAAACTACGGCTGCTTATTAATTCTAGTTACATTTGTGTATTTTAGTTCATATATTAGATTCATTTAAAGAGCAAGTACTTCCTGTTGGGTCATATCTCCGAAAATGTAGTTTATATGCAAAAGTTACTTGAAGTTATATTGATATTAACAATAACTCATTAGAGTGGAACAGCTGAGACGTATTCTTCCCCAACACATTTCTGTGTAAGAATAGGGAAAGCTATTATAGCACACCCAGAAATTTTGCACGAGACGGGTAGGCCTAATGCGTTTCACACTGGTAGCTATTATAAATTACAAGCGTCAATCACGTGACAGTACATATATATAAAATAAAGTAAAATGTTTTGTGAGGCGTTTTTCCTTCCTTAGCTTCCCCCACCCCAATGGATAAATAGTCGCTTCGACTCCAGGACTGATAGGTTATCCAGAGTCATAATTTTCATCAAAGCACCTATCTTAAGCATTAATGAAACTAGCCAGAGTTACTTCCCTCACTATGAACCCCAGATGGTCACAGGTGCAACAGGCATATCTGCTATCGACTACTACAATATACACGCCACCTTAGTCCACAATAAATATTATTCTAGGTAGGAAAAACTGGATTATTAATTACTTGCGCGCCCCTCTACTGAACGCCTTGTCATTGTTGGTTTAACCTTTCATCACAGCATGAAACTCGCAAGCGCCTTCTCTTGGAAGAATATTTGCTGATGCTATCGAGGCAGTGTTAGGTGGGTCAGAAAACTGCTAGCTTGGGGGGATACACAGATTAAAAGGTTAACAGTGGCCGCAGGCAGAAGAAAACGTGATTCTTGCACTGCTTCTATTAGAATGAGCAGCAGCCTAGAAATAAAGACAATGGAGATTTCGAGGACTGTTGGGAGTCATAGTGAAACAAATAAATACATGGGCTGTGTTAAAGTAACTAAGAGAAGAAATAGGTGCATGTATACTTGCATATACACCAATGCTAGAAGTATAGTGAATAAATTTGATGAGCTTGAAGTGCTACTCAACACATCAAAGGCAGATATTGTTGGAATATCAGAGATGTGGTGTCACACAGACATAAACAGTGCAGAATTGAAATTTGGGGAGTACAATGTGTACAGAAAGGATAGAATATTAAGAAACACATAAAATCTAAGGAAGTGCATTCAATTGATGTTGGTGGACGATGCAATGTTGAGTCTGTTTGGTGTGACATAAGCACTGGAAAAGGAAAAATGAGAGTAGGTGTGTGTTATAGGCCTAATGAATATAATGAACAATTGTGCAGAGAAATAGAGTGGGCCAATAAATCATAATGTCTTATAATGATGGGATTTTAATTTCCCAGATATTGAATGGAACTTGTGGGTTGGTCACTCGCACGCTAGTAAGACTTTTGTGGATTTATTGGATGACTATTTTCTACAGCAACATGTTCGAGAGGCAACCAGAGGGAATAATTCTCTTGATCTGATTATCAGCAGTGATTAATCATGCATTAAGAATTTGCAGATAAAGGAACCACTGGGTGACAGTGATCACAATATACTGATGTGGGAATCACTTAAAGATGTAACTACCATTAAAGCTAAAGGGAAGGGCTTTTGCTTTCGTAAAGGTGACTACAGGGGTCTCAGACAGTATTTAAATTCTGTACAGAGGGATAAACTGATGATGTTACCAACAGCAAATTCAAAAATGGGAAGCATTCAAAGAAATAATCTTGGAAGCTACTAGACTTCTCATACCAACTAAGAAATACTGTTTAAAGGTTTAGGCCTAAATGGATGTCAGATGAACTAATGAGGCTCGTGGCAGAGATGAGAAATGTATGGGATGCATACTAAGTATCAAGTGACACAGAAGCCTATGGCAGATATAAACTAGTCTGTAATCAAGTCACAAAGCAGGTTAGGCAGGCGAAGGCAGATTGAGAGAAATCTTTAGCAAAGGATGCAAAGAAAAACAGCAAAGAGTTCTTTACTCATGTAAACTCTAGAAAGAAAGGGATGAATCAGATTGGACCACTATTGATGATCATGCTCGGGTAGCTGATAAACTGAATGAGTATTTTGCATCTACATTCACACATGAGGAGTCATTCAATGAGGGGAAGGACAGTTTATCAAACGGTAACAGGGAGCTAAGTAATTTTGTAATAACTGAAAAAAAAGTAGAGGAGAAATTGTTGAAGTTAAATATAAAAAGGCACCTGGGGTGGATGGGATCTATCCAGTTATATAAAAGGAGGCAGCAAAAGAAGTAAGCAAACACTTAGCCATAATTATGAGAGCTTTATTGGACTCAGGGAAGGTCCCAATGGACTGGAGGTGTGCAAATGTCTCACCAAATGACAAAGGGGGGGATTCAAAAGGTGACACAAGTAACTACAGACCTTTTAGTTTAACTTGTGTTCCGGGGAAAATAATGGAATCACTGTATAAAGAAGCATTGCAGGATTATCTAGACAAGACTGCATTAATAGTTAAGAGACAGCATGGGTTTGTAAAAGGAAGGCCTTGTCTTACCAATTTGATTGGATACTATGATGTGGTCACAAAGGAACTTCATGCCAAAAATAATTTTGATATCATATACTTGGATTTCAGGAAAGCTTTTGATACTGTTGCACACGGAAGACTGCTGTACAGATTGGAAATGTGTGGCATTAAGGGTAAGTTGCCACAATGGATAAAGGGATGGTTAAGTGGGAGACGACAGAGAGTGGTAATTAATGGACACTGCTATTCGTAGACTGATGTTATTAGTGGATTTCCCCAGGGGTCGGTGTTGGGCCCATTGTTGTTTTGTATATTTATCAGTGATATTGATGAAGGTGTATCAGGTTTAATGTCCAAGTTTGCAGATGATACAAAGGTTGGCAGGGTCGTTAACGACAGTAAAGACAGTATGCTACTCCAACTGGATCTAGATAAGTTGTGAAAATGCTCTGAGAAGTGGCAACTGAAGGTTAACATTGACAAATGTAAAGTATTGCATATGGGTAGCAATAACCGAAGAGAAACGTAGCAACTGTGTGGTACTACACTCAGGGAAGTGGAAAGTGAAAAAGATCTGGGGGTAATTGTGCAGTCAAATATGAAGTTCGCTGAGCAGTGCAGACGGTCTGCCAGGGCAGGCCATGGAGTCTTATGAATGATATGTAGGAATTTTGCTAGCAGGGACAGGGAGGTGATTATCTCTTTATACAAGGCAATGGTCAGGCCACACCTAGAGTACTGTGTACAGGTCTGGAGGCCTCATTTTAGGAAGGATGTTGAGTTGCTAGAACGAGTACAAAGAAGGGCAACAAGATTGGTGAGGGGAACAAAGGGGTGCTCTTACCAAGAATGGTTTAAGTTCTGCAAATTGCAGCGCCTCGAGAGTAGGCACCTATGAGGTGATCTGATTGAAATGTATGAGGCCTTGAATTGGTTGATCAAGCTGAATGCTGATGGGATTCTTCCTCTTGCTCAGATTAAGAACCTGAGGAGGCACAGTTTCAAATTGAGGAAAGACAGTTGTAGAACAGATGTGCGGAAATTTGCCTTTAGCCAGCGGGTAGTTGATTGGTGGAACAGACGTCCATCTTTTGTTGTGGAAGTTGATAGCCTAAATAAATTTAAGGCTGAGCTGGACAGGCATTTGGAACGAATGGAGGGGTGAAATGGGAGGGTTTTTTTTTTTTTTTTTTGGCTGATGCTGCGTAAGCTTGCTTTTTTGCATCATATGCCTCTACTAATGCTAATTGACCATTTAAGCACTATAAATCCCATCCTGACCAACTACAAACCTCTAGACATAATAATCATCTTAGTTTTCTATTCTTCCCATTCTATGCATGTTGACTGGTTCTCCAGGTACTTGCTTCGACTCAGACTATATTTAAATTTTAGTGATCATATCTATGCCGTTCTAAAACTTCCCGCAGTGTCACTACATGATCTTTCCCTGGGATACTCTCAAATTGTGGGAGGCAATCCTGGTGGTCACATTCCCAACAACACATTGCATTAGCGAAATAAAAACATAAGCGTCATGTCAAACGATTTGTCCCACGTATTATCCTTGAGTGCTTAATATTTGTAATAGAGCAGCAAAATACCTTTCCCCAGGAGGCTTGCGGAATCAATAACCTCACCTTGAAATAAATCTTCAGCGACGGTCACAATGTTTCTATTATTGTTTGCTTGTTAAGACTGATAACAAGCTTGTTAAGACCACAATAAATTATAGTACGAAGTATCTAATTATAAAAACAAAGAACAATTTTATTTCATAACTTCTCTAATACTATAAGTTCTCTCATGTTCTTGTCGATTGTGCACATGTTTATGAAAGATCATCAGCAAAGAATGATAGGCGAATTATAAATAGTTTATGTGTTGCTATATCACTAATGAACAACTCCAAAGTATGAATGACTTAATTTATGGAATGATTAATGACCTAAAATTAATCGACTTCAAAGTGTTGGGAGAACACAGGAGCACCAAAGGGCAGCTTTAAACCATAGAATCCCTAAAGCTTCATGTTTCTATCTATCGTATATTTTTATGGTCAAATATGAAAACTTAAACTAATTTTTAATTTGATACAAATTAAATTAAATACAGTATTTATCAAATTATTTTTAAGAATTATATATAATTACTTCTTTGAGTTCCTATAATGATTTTATCAGTAGATAATCCAGTGATAGCTAAGGCCAGCATACATTAGCCTAAATTGTGATAGTTGCACATTCTTAATGATTTTGTAATAACTGAGAGCAAAGTGGAGGAGAAATTGTTGAAGTTAAACATAAGAAAGGCACCTGGGGTGGATGGGATCTATCCAGTTATTTTAAAGGAGGCGGCAAAGCAACTAAGCAAACCCTTAGCCATAATTATGAGAGCATCCTTGGACTCAGGGGAGGTTCCCACGGACTGGAGATGTGCAAATGTGTCCCCAATTCACAAAGGTGGATCGAAGGGTGACACGAGTAATTACAGACCAGTTAGTTTAACTTCTGTTCCGGGTAAAATAATGGAGTCGCTGGTTAAAGATGCATTGCAGGATCGTCTAGACAAGACTGCAGCAATAATTCAAACACAGCATGGGTTTGTTAAGGGAAAGTCTTGTCTGACAAATTTGATTGGTTATTATGATGTGGTCACAAAGGAACTGGATGCAAAAAATAATTTTGATATCATATACTTGGATTTCAGGAAAGCTTTTGACACTGTTGCGCATGGAAGACTACTGTACAAATTGGAGCAGAATAGTATTAAGGGTAAGTTGCTACAATGGATAAAAGGATGGTTAAGTGGGAGAAGACAGAGGGTGGTAATCAATGGGTGCTGCTCTTCGTGGACTAATGTTATTAGTGGAGTCCCACAGGGATCGGTGTTGGGTCCACTGTTGTTTTGTGTATTTATCAATGATATTGATGAAGGTATATCAGGCTTAATGTCGAAGTTTGCAGATGACACAAAGGTTGGCAGGGTTGTTAATGACAGTAATGGCAGTGTGCTACTGCAACAGGATCTAGATAATTTGGGCAGATGGGCTAAGAAGTGGCAACTGAAGTTCAACCTTGACAAATGCAAAGTACTGCATATGGGTAGAAGTAACCCCAGAGAAACGTACCAACTGTGTGGTACTACACTTAAGGTGGTAGAAAATGAAAAAGACCTGGGAGTAATTGTGCAGTCAGATATGAAGTTTTCTGAGCAGTGCAGACAGGTTGCTAGGGCGGGTCATGGGGTTTTGTCAATGATATATAGGAATTTTGCTAGCAGGGAAAAGGAGGTGATTGTCCCTCTGTATAAGGCAATGGTCAGGCCACGCCTTGAGTACTGCGTACAGGTCTGGAGGCCTCATTTTAGGAAGGATGTAGATTTACTTGAGCGTGTACAGAGAAGGGCAACAAGATTGGTGAGGGGAATGAAGGGATTCTCTTACCAAGAGAGGCTTAAGTTCTGCAAATTGCAGTGGCTGGAGACTAGGCACCTGCGCGGTGATCTGATTGAGGTCTATAAGGCCTTGAATGGGTTGAGCACGCTGAATTCTGATGGGATCCTTCCACTTGTTCAGATTACCAACCTACGGGGACATAAGTTCAAATTAAGAAAGGACAGATGTAGAATAGATGTGCGGAAATTTGCCTTTAGCCAGCGGGTGGTTAATTGCTGGAACAAACTTCTATCTGTCGTTGTGGAAGTTGATAGGTTAAATAAATTTAAGGAGGAACTGGACAGGCATTTGGAGGGAATGGTGTGATTCTTTTTTTTTTTTTTTTGGCTGATGCTGCATAAGCTCCTACACTTGCTTTCTTGCATCATGTGCCACTACTACTACTACTACTACTACTATTCTAATCCAAACCACAACAGCATGTTTTTTGGCTGTAATGTTTATCAGGTACTTCGAACTCCTCTTTTTCTAATTTAATATTCTGCATATCTTGAAAGTTCCAATCGTGACAGACCCGCGAGCTAACGCGAGCCTCGGTGTTAAATGCATGATGAGCCTGTCCCTTGTGTTTTTGTGCCTGTCCACATGTAGATGTGTTTTAAAAAGCAACAAGTTAATTCTATAAAAATAAAAATAAATCAACAAGATAAAAAAACATAATAAAATAAAAACGTTTTTATATTATTTTAAGTTTGCAGAATTTTTTGCTGATAATTAAAAATATATTTAATTACTTAAAAATATAATATTAATATAAT
Organism: Mastigoproctus giganteus; assembly: GCF_048544385.1. NCBI lineage: Eukaryota > Metazoa > Arthropoda > Arachnida > Uropygi > Thelyphonidae > Mastigoproctus > Mastigoproctus giganteus. The sequence goes on along the minus strand of NC_143577.1, from coordinate 29,286,862 downwards.
ATTATGGTCTCTGCCGGCCCTTAAGAAAAATTAGGAGCCGGAGTACTGTAGACTATTCCGTCCCCTTCGTCGTGCCTGCCATGACTGCATTAGTATCGGTAGCTAGGCTATGGCAAATAAGCTCATTACCATAGGAACCAAATGGAGTTAAAGGAGTTAACTCAGAGAATTTGAATTATAGTTTATAGAGAATTTGATTTATAGTTTATTTTTAAAATATGATTAAATTTCAATTTATAATAATGTAATCATTATCAATATAAAATAACATGCCTAATGCTAGTTGGCCTTACTGAAATTATTATTATTAGTAGTAGCGTTTTTAATGTAAGTTCTTGCAAGCTTATAAAGTAATCCCAGGGGATCACATCTGGTGAGTATGAGCTTGGCACACCCAGAATCCTGAGCTGGATATCATCATTCTTCTCATCCTTGGTGATTCCCTTTTATTTCTCTCTCTCTCTCTCTCTCTCTCTCTCTCTCTCTCTCTCTCTCTCTCTCTCTCTCTCTCTCTCTCGGGTGGTTCAGAAATTTTTTTTGGCTGGTGCAGCATAAGCCTCGGGCTTCCTTGCATCTTATGGCTAATAATAATAATAATAATAATAATAATAAAGCATCAGCCAAAAAAAACCTCTCACATCGCTTGCTTATTCCTTCAATGATTTGTCTAGTTCTCCCTTGAATTTATTCAAACTACCCACTTCCACCAGGGGCTCACATCTTGTGAGTATGGGCTTGGCACACCCAGGGTCCTGAGCTGGATATTATCATTCTTCTCTTTCTTGGTGATTCCTTTTTACTTCTGACACTCTATCTCTCTCAGAGTAACTGAGGAATTTTTTTTTTTTTTTTGGCTGGTGCAGTATAAGCCTCATGCTTCCTTGCACCATATGGCTAATAATAATAAACAGATTCTCGCAATCTACTTTAGCTTGCCTAACCATCTCCTTTGCAACTTGATTACAGATTAATTTACATCTACCATAAATAAAATAACATAAAATTTTTGTTTATACTCCGGGACGACCAAACAGTCAGAGGAGTTCACAAGATAGAGAGAATACAAGAAACGGCACCGCATATAGGAGTCACGGGCTTGAACCCCGGTCACTCAAGGCACGTGTACTTATGCATAGGCTTCTGTATTACGTGATAATTTATATACATCTAGTGTCCTAACTAGGGTTAATGGCGCCAACGGCAAATAAAAAAATTGCGCCGTGAAAACTATTCATTTGAAAATTTTGTTTTTTTAACCATAAAAAGGCGTCCTCCAAATTTGGCGCCCGGGGCACGTGTCCCACTTTCCTCACCCTAATTACGTCACATCCCATACATTTTTCTTCTCTGCCACAGGTTCATCAGACATGGAAATAGTAAAACTATCCTATCCTCACTTATTTTATTTATTATTTTTATTATTTATTTAATTTATTATTAGTATTATTATTTATACTTTTTGTAACCAGTGTTGGGCAGAAAAAGCTTTTCTTTCACAAGTTGCCAAACACATTTGTTTAAAAGTATTACAATTAGCAGAATAACCTTTTAGTGATGCCATTACATCACGAAAACGTTAATCGACGCCTTAGTCATTGTTTCATGTTTTTTTTTTAATAAATGGTAGCTTAGCATTATGGCGATGTATTATTTATTTGAAGTTACAGAAATAATGGGGCAACTGCTATGAAGGAAAATTTTGAAAAAGTTGACAGCAGACTACGTAATCCCATCCCATCTAGATTAATCTATCGGAATGACACTATTTATTATCTATCATTGGTTAGTATATAACAGTATAGCTAATAATAATAATAATAATAATAATAATAATTCTGCAGACCCCAGTTTTAAAAACTATCGAAACCAAAGAATGGCTTTCAATGGACCAAATTTTCGTACTTCTCCCCCTTTCATAAATGTTGGATTTTGTTTAAAAATTTTGTCACTTACCTGATTCACACCATTTTCGCTGCATTCTGTGCATCCGTTATTTCAGCTGTGGCAAATTTCTTTTGGGTACTTCAAGGGTACTTTTCGGTACTTCTTTTGAGTACTTCAAGAAGTGTTGCCCCTACCAAAATAATAAAAAAAGGCGATGAACTGCTAAAATTTCAGGTCATAGAATAACTGATGGCAAAAAATTAAATAATGAGCAAAAAACTTAACTATACAGTACTTTAAATCCTAGCTTAGCCACAGTAGTGACTCTATGGAAGTTACTTTTCCAGACAGAATTAGGAGATCCAGTTTCTAAACGTATAGGAGTAAATATTATTCAAACTCACCTTACATGATCAAAGTAAACGAGCTTAAGAAATATGAATATCAGAAATATTCCAGGAACTTTCTGTGCATCATTCGTCCAGTTTGGGAATAAAATTAACTGGAAACGATTATCAAGCATTGTAAGCAATAGTATAAATTTAACAATGAACGCAGTTTTTATTTCATCTATTAAGAAAACAATTCATATTTAGTTTTAACAATGATTAGGTGTAAACTTGTTTAACTTATGTAGCCGTACCGATGTATAAACAGAGCATTTAATCTAACAGTTGAGTTAAATTCAAACAATGGATTTGTAAATAGTGCAAGACCACGACAACTCGTTGTGAAAGCAGTTTCTTCTGATGTCAGCTAATAGCCGCAAAAAAAAAAAAAAAAAATCTTGTGAATTATGTGCACTCAGAGTCATAAAACTGGACTTGAAACGTATTTTGCTCATTACGCTGCTGGTTCAACCGTTATGGTTATGCAAATAATATCCTCATCTATATAATACATGTAATTTGCTTATGTCTTTGTCCGGAACACTCTTTGAACTTATTATTATTATTATTATTATTAGCTATATGGTGCAAGGAAGCCAGAAGCTTATGCTGCACCAGCCAAAAAAAATTCCCGAGTTACCCTGAGAGAGAGAGAGAGAGAGAGAGAGAGAGAGAGAGAGAGAGAGAGAGAGAGACAAAAGTAGAAGGGAATCACCAAGAAAGAGAAGAATGATGATATCCAGCTCAGGACCCTGGGTGTGCCAAGCCCATACTCACCAGATGTGAGCCCCTGGGGTCATGAATAACTCAAAGACTAAACAAGCTTTTGACCGATTCCTTCTGCAATAGATTTTATTTAGCAGTAAAACTGAGTTAAAAAAAACAATTTGGAGTAAAATTTACCGACTGATTTTAAAAGTTTCCGTTACTTTTTAACAGTTCCGGAACGGAACTGTTGAAGTTTTAGCAAAATATTCGCCACGGGTACACTAGAATAATTGTAATTTAGTAATTCTATCTGTTCAATAATAACTGTATTTTTTAAACGACGATATAGTTAAACATTTAAAAAATAATCAAAGTGCATTTTTAGTCATTTTTTTAAATATATTCTACTACACGAGTCTGTCTTACTAACGCCTCATCTAGCAGCGAAGGTAACCGATGGAGACTCCTCTCAAACAGTTTTGGAGAAATATTTGTCACGGGTACACTAGTTTACAATGTTTTATTAGTAGCTTGCGCAACTGTATCAATTATTTAATTTCTTATTTAAAAATTAAAGTCATTAAATTCTGATTAAGATCATAAACTTGATTTATCTGCCTATAGTAGATGTAACAATATCGTGAGAAAACATATTCAGGAAGGTTTTAATAAAAGAGATTATTATTTATTTACTATTTCATAACGAATTGCCCTATGTACAGCACCACGAATACTGTACATTTGTTTGGAAGTACTACGATCCCAAGGTAACTCTTTGTATTAGCATTAGCATTAGTAGAGGCATATGATGCAAGAAAGCAAGCTTATGCAGCATCAGCCAAATAAAAAAAAATAATAATAAAAAAACCCACTCCCATTTTACACCTCCGTCCAGCTGAGCCTTAAATTTATTTAGGCTATCAACTTCCACAACAAGAGATGGAAGTCTGTCCACCAACAAACTACCCGCTGGCTAAAGGCAAATTTCCGCACATCTATCCTACATCTGTCTTTCCTCAATTTGAATTTATGCCCTCTCAGGTGATTATTCTGAGCAAGAGGAAGAATCCCATCAGCATTGAGCATGCTCAAACCATTTAAGGCCTTATACACCTCTATCAGATCACCTCGCTGGTGCCTAGTCTCCAGACACTGTAATTTGCAAAACTTAAGCCTTTATTCGTAAGAGCAACCCTTTGTTCCATTCACTAATCTTGTTGCCCTCCTCTGTACTCGTTCCAGAAGCTCTACATCCTTCTTGAAATGAATCCTCCAGACCTGTATACAGTACTCTAGGTGTGGCCTGACCATTGCCTTATACAAGGGAATAATCACCACCTTATCCCTGCTAGAAAAATTCCTGTATATCATTGACAAGACACCATGAGCTACTCTTGCAGCCCGTCTGCACATCTCAGAAAACTTCATATCTGCTTGCACAATTATTCCCAGGTCCGTTTCATTCTCTACCACTGTCAGTGTAGTACCACAGAGTTGATAAGTTGCTCTGGGGTGACTGTTTCCCATATGTAGTACTTTACATTTGCTTCCAATGCCACACTGCTCCAATTTGTGCAGCAATCTTCCAAATGTGACCACAATTCACGAAGGAGGATCAAAGGCTGACACAAGTAATTATAGACCTGTGAGTTTAACTTCAGTTCCAGGAAACTTAATGAAGGCACTAGTTACAGAAGCACTGCAGGATCATCTAGACAAGACTTCAGTTATAGCTCGGACACAGCATGGTTTTGTTAAGGGAAAGTCTTGCCTGACCAATTTGATTGGATACTATGATGCAGTCACAAAAGAACTGGATGCAGTGAATAACTTTGATATTATATATTTGGATCTTACAAAGGCTTTTGATACTGTTACACATGGAAGACTGCTGCACAAATTGGAGCAGTGTGGCATCGGAGGCAAATTGTTGCTATGGATAAAGGGATGGTTGAGGGGGAGAAGACAGAGAGTGGTAATCAATGGACACTGCTCATCGTGGACTAATGTTATTAGTGGAGTCCCTCAGGGTTCAGTGTTGGGCCCATTATTGTTTACTGTATTTATAAATGATATTGATGATGGTGTATCAAGCTTAATGTCTAAATTTGCAGACGATGCAAAGGTTGGCAGGGTTGTTAAGGACACTACTGACGCTATGCTGCTGCAACAGGATCTGGAAAGGTTGAGCAGATGCGCTGAGAGGTGGCAAATGAAGTTTAATATTGACAAATGTAAAGTGCTACATATGGGAAACAGCAACCCCAGAGCAACGTATCAACTCTGTGGTACTACACTGACAGCGGTAGAGAATGAAAAGGACCTGGTGGTAATTGGGCAGGTAGATATGAAGTTCTCTGAGCAGTGCAGACGGGCTGCAAGAGTAACTCGTGGTGTCTTGTCAATGATATACAGGAATTTTTCTAGCAGGGATAAGGAGGTGATTATTCCCTTGTATAAGGCAATGGTCAGGCCACACCTTGAGTACTGTATACAGGTTTGGAGGCCTCATTTCAAGAAGGATGTAGAACTGCTGTAACGAGTACAGAGAAGGGCAACAAGATTAGTGAATGGAACAAAGGGTTGCTCTTACGAAGAAAGGCTTCGTAAGTTTTGCAAATTACAATGTCTGGATTAGGCACCGGCGAGGTAATCTGATAGACGTGTATAAAGCCTTGAATGGTTTGAGCATGCTCAATGGCGATTGGATACTTCCTCTTGCTCAGAATAATCACCTGAGAGGGCATAAATTCAGATTGAGGAAAGACAGATGTAGGATAGATGTGCGGAAATTTGCCTTTAGCCAGCGGGTAGTTGGTTGGTGGAACAGACTTCCATCCCTTGTTGTGGAAGTTGATAGAATAAATAAATTTAAGGCACAGCTGGACAATGATTTCGAACGAACGGAGGGGTGAAATGGAAGTGCTTTTTTTTTTTTTATTTGGCTGATGCTGCATAAGCTTTCTTTCTTGCATCATATGTCTCTACAAATGCTAATGTACAACAGTATCAAAAGACTTTCTAAGATCCAAATATATAATATCAAACTTATTCCTTGCATCCAGTTCTTTTGTGACTGCATCATAGTATCCAATCAAGTTGGTCAGGCAAGACTTTCCCTTAACAAAATCATGCTGTGTCCAAGCTATAGCTGAAGTCTTGTCTAGATGATCCTGCAGTGCTTCTTTAACCAGTGCCTCCATTAATTTTCCTGGAACAGAAGTTAAACTCACAGGTCTATAATTGCTTGTGTTAGCCTTTGATCCTCCTTTGTTAATTGGGGTCACATTTGGACATCTCCAGTCCATGGATACCTCCCCTGAGTCCAAGGAAGCTCTCATAATTATGGCTAAGGGTTTGTTTACTTCCTTTGCTGCCTCCTTTAATATAACTGGATAGATCCCATCCACCCCAGGTGCCTTTTTTATGTTTATCCTCAACAATTTCTCCTCCACTTTTCTCTCAGTTATTACAAAATCATCTAGCTCACTGCCAGAGTTTACTTCACCTTTGGCATTCCTCTTCCTGAATAACTGCTCATGTATGAATGTAGATGCAAAATACTCGTTAGTTTGTTAGCCATCTGAGCAGGATCATCAACAGTTGAACCATCAATATCCAGTGGACCAATCTGATTCATCCCTTTCCTTCTGGAGTTTACATAGGTAAAGAACTCTTTGCTGTTTTTCTTTGCATCATTTGCCAAGGATTTCTCGTAATCTACCTTCGCCTGCCTAACCTCTTTTGTGACTTGATTACAACTAGTTTATACCTGTCATGGGCTTCTGTGTCACCTGATACTTTATATGCAGCCCATACATTCTTCTTCCGTGCCACGAGCCTAATTAATTCACTTGACATCCATTTAGGCCTAAACCTTGAACAGTATTTCTTAGTTGGAATGAAAAGCCTAGTAGCCTCCAAAATTAAGTCTCTGAAGGCTTTCCATTTAGAATTCAACGTTGGTAACATCATCACTTTATCCCACTGTATCGAGTATTATCTACGAGTTCCGTTTATATAACTTCAGTATCAAGTTATGTATTAATTAATTATGTTACGTTTGTAAAATCTAAGTCGCTATTTGTATTTAGTTAAAAAGTATAATTTAATTGACAATAAAGTTCAACAAGATTAATAGATTTTTCTGTTGCTTGAAGTGGTGAAACTCACGTTTAGTCTCTAGAGCAAAGTTTCCGGCATCCCCCTCTCCCCATACTTCTCCTTCAACCCATGCACGGTACTAAGTACTATAGGTTTTGATACCTTTCGTGTTTGGGGTTTTCATAAAAAAAAAAAAAAAAAAAAATACTATACTAAGCTAACGCTATCTAGTTCGGGATATAACAGAGAACCGCCTACCACATCGCCTGTAGTGAGCGGTTAAAGAGAAAACTGGATACCCCGTTACAAAAAATGGCTGGCAAATCATACGATGGAAGCTTATTTAGAAGACCTTTATGCCAAACACGACCAAAAACCTTCAAAATGTCAAGAGAAATGGCTTGAGTTTCACCAAAATTTTCCATTGAATTTGTCTATAGATGGGTAACATAAGTCAGAATATCATCAGTGGAACGACACTGACGAAATCCATACTGGCGATCGTTGATCAGATCAAAGATTTCCAGATAGTTTTAAGAGTTGACGGTTAATTGATTTCTCCATTAACCGTCAACTCTTAACGGTTAATTGATTTCTCCATTACTTTGGAAAGAGTAGAAGTAATCGCAATGGGACGATAATTGGATGGAAGGGATTTGTCACCATTTTAGGTAACTGGCTGGATATGGGCAAATTTCCAAACAGAAGGAAAAAACACCTTTGGAATAAGAAAGTGAAAAAAGACGACACAAAACAGGAGTAAGCTAAGGAGCGCAGGTTTAGAGAACAAGTGGAGAAATACCATCAGGACCTGGAGTTTTCTTATCATCAGATTCATCAAAATCCTTCTGACATCCTTTGATGGAAGCCCATAGGAGGCATGGTTTGAGGTGATTTATCAAGATCATCAATACATGAGTTGGAAGTAAAATAGGATGCTAGCAGGTCGGCTTTATCTTTTGCTGATGTGGCAACAGAACCATCTGGTTTTATCAGAGGTGGGAACAGAGATGGACAAAAATTGCAGCCAATAACTTTGGAAAGAGACCAGAATGCTCAGCTACCACTTGGACTAAAAGCAAGTTTTCTACTCTTAGCCTGTTCGAAATCTAGTTTGGATTTATTAATAACTGCTTTACAAAGTATAAATAATACTTTTTATTATTATGCAAGGTCGCTTATAAAAACGTAGTACTGGAAATATTTTTTAATAAAAATTCAGATATATTATACGATTTCAGAGAATATAGGCTTAGTGGTTCGCATTAAAAATATTACGTTGAAAGGAGTTCAAGATAAACAAATATTACATTGAAAGTGGTTAGAGAGTCAAAAAAGGTTGGGAACCGTTGATTTCTATATGATACTGCAGTTAAACACCGATGAGCCAAAATATTATGACCAGCGAGTCGTTATGCAAATCGAAGCAACTGCAGGTGAACTACAGCGCGTGCTCAGATCGGAACACGGCATAAAAAACATTTGATACTGAGCTCCGTTAATGAGTGTTACTCTTGTTCTTCAGATGGGAAAGGCCTTAAGAAGGACTTAAGCGAGTTTGACCAACAGAAGGACTTAAGCGAGTTTGACAAAGGCCAAATTGTAATTGGCCAGACGACTTGTTCAGAGCATATCCAAAACGGCACGTCTGGTGGGATGCTCACGGTCAGCCGTGGTTAGTACCTACCAAAAGTGGTCCAAGGAGGGGAACCCACGAACCGCCGACCAGGTGTTGGACGACCACGGCTCATCGATGCTTGAGGTGAGCGAAGGCTCTTCCGACTGGTACGTGGCAACAGAAGGGCGACACAACATACAGTACATCGAACCCTGCTGAAAATGGGGCTCGCTGCATAGCTGCAGGCCGCTCCGAGTGCTCTTGCTAACCACGTTCATTTGCGACAGCGCCTACAATGGGCACGCGAGCATTGAAATTGGAACTGGAGTGATTGGAAAAAGGTCGCCTGGTCCGATGAATTGCGTTTCCTGTTACACCATGTAGACGGCCGGGTACGTGTGCGTCGTTTACCCGGGGAAGTGATGCCGCCTGGATGCACTGTGGGACGAAAACAAGCCGGTGGCAGCAGAGTCATGCTTTGGCCGATGTTCTGCTGGAATACCCTGGGTCCAGTCATCCATGTGCTGGGAACTCTGATGTCTGCCACCTACTTAAACATCATGTTTACCCTATTTCCTCGACCTGGTACTCTCCTGGACTTCATACCACTTACCTGCTGACAGGGCATGGCTCCTTCAGGAAGAAGCTTTGGAATCTCGGACACAGAGCCGCCGCGACCCTATGTGCTGCCAGTAAGCGAAATCAAATTTGCCGCCCCAAAATATTTGGATTAAAAAATAAAATGAGGCGTAAATAAAACAGCATTCATTTATTAAAATAGAAAGTAATTACAAAATATCTGACATATAATATAATGAAACAACAAGCAAAAATAACAAAATCAATCTGAAATTCTGGAAATAAACTTAAAATTCTAAATCACAGTAATCGTATTCTATCACAATAATAAAATAAAAGGAAAATTATTATTTAAAAAAAAAATTATACAAATTTATGTTTCTTTGCTTTAAGAAATGCGAAATTATTAATTATTTCATTTATGTTTACTTTTTCCAAAAGGTCATTTCCTATTGAAATTATTGCCAAATTGGAAAGTCGTTGTTCAGACATTGTCGATAGTAAATAATTTTTGATTAATTTTAATTTTGAAAAACTCTGTTCACCTGAGGCAGCTGAAACAGGTAAAGATAGAAAAATTCTTAGTGCAACTGCTACATTTGGAAAAGTATCCGTAAAATAATTTTTAAAAACATATTGTAACAATTCAAATGAAGTAATACAGTTTTATCTTTAAGCGTAGTGAAGAAGAATTTAAGGTGCACTGTGTTTGGTTTTTTGTCTAACCTGCTGTTTACTCACTGTCATAACCCAGAATCTGGAAATTACCGACGTCAGAGGCCTAATTACAATCAGAACTTGTGAAGCTAATAATAATAGAGCAATTTTATCAAGTATGGAATTTGTTTACGGCGTTGAGTGCGCCTTCGCAAGGTTCTCTGTGTGCCATATTTGGGAAAACCACATCTATATGCACAGACCTACAGGTCTGTGCAGGGAAATATCTGTCATCGCTCAAATTTACACAGATCGGGCCAAGCGGCCTGAATGGCCGCTTGGCCCGATCTGGCCTGTGATTTGGCCCGATTTGGCCTGTGAAGGAAAGCCGGGCGTCTGGAGCTACCCTAATGCATACTAAATTGGAAGTACTACAAATAACAGAGCTTATATCACCAAAGCAGCCTTCATGCTAATTATTCAGCCACAGAACTCAGTCAACATTCGTATTCACATATTTATAACACTCAAACAGATTCTGCAATTAGCATTAGCATTAGCATTGACAAAGGGCACATGATGCAAGAAAACAATCTTATATAATATAAGACAAAAAAAAAGCACACACATCCCCTTCTCATTTGACCCATCCACTCTCTCCAAATGTTTGTCTAGTTCTGCCTTGAATCTGTTTAAGCTATCAACTCCTACAACGACAGATGGAAGTTTGTTCCACCAATCAACCACCCGCTGGCTAAAGGCAAACTTCCACACATCTATCCTACAACTGTCTTTCCTCAATTTGAATTTATGCTCTCTCAGGCGATTATTCTGAGCAAGATTATTCTCATCAGCATTGAGCATGCTCAAACCATTCAAGGCTTTATACACGTCAATCAGATCACCTTGCAGGTGCCTAGTCTCCAGACATTCTAACTTTCAAAATTTAAGCCTTTCTTCGTAAGAGCAATCCTCTGTTCCATTCTCTAATCTTGTTGCCCTTCTCTGTACTCGTTCCAATAGCTCTACATCTTTCTTAAAATGAGGCCTCCAGACCTGTATACAGTACCCACGGTGTGGCCTGACCATTGCCTTATACAAGGGGATAATCCCCTCCTTATCCTTGCTAGAAAAATTCTTGTATATCACTGATAAGACACCATGATCTACTCTTGCAGACCCGCTGCACTGCTCAGAAAACATCATATCTGCCTACACAATTACCCCCAGGTCTTTTTCACTCTCTACCACTATCAGGGGAGTACCATACAGTTGATACGTTACTCTCGGGTTACTGCTTCCCATATGCAGTAATTTTCATTTGTCAATGTTAAACTTCAGTTGCCACCTCTCAGCCCATCTGCTCAACTTTTCTAGATCCTGTTGCAGCAGCATATTGTCAACCCTGCCAACCTTCGTATCGTCTACAAACTTGGACATTAAGCCTGATATACCATCATCAATATCATTAATGAATACAGAAAACAACAATGGACCCAACACTGAACCCTGGGGGATTCCACTAATAACATTAGTCGACGAAGAGTAGTGTCCATTGATTACCACTCTCTGTCTGCTCCTACTCAACGATCCTTTTATCCAAAGCAGCAATTTGCCTCCAATGCCACACTGCTCCAATTTGTGTAGCAGTCTTCCATGTGCAACAGTATCAAAAGCCTTTCTAAGATCCAAATATATGATATCAAAATTATTCTTTGCACCCTAGTGACTACATCATAATATCCAATAAAATTGGTCAGACAAGACCAACAAACCCTTGCTGTTTCCGAGCTATAACTGATGTCTTTTCTAGATGATCCTGCAATGCTTCTTTAACCATTGCCTCCAATGATTTCCCTGAAACAAGTTAAACTAACAGGTCTGTAATTACCTGTCTCCCTTTGATCCTCCTTTGTGAATTGGGGGTCACATTTGCACATTTCCAGTCCATGGAAACCTCCCTTGAGTCCAAGGAAAGAAGCTCTCGTAATTACGGCTAAGGGTTTGCTTACTTCATTTGCTGCCTCCTTTAATATAACTCGATAGATTCCATTTACCCCAGGTGCCTTTCTTATGTTTATCTTCAACAATTTCTCCTCCACTTTACTCTCAGTTATTAGAAGATTAACTAGCTTACTGCCAGAGTTGAATTCACCTCTGACATTCCCCTTCTTGAATAACTCCTCATGTGTGAAGGTAGATGCAAAATATTCATTTAGTTTGTTAGCTACCTGAGTAGGATCATCAACAGCTGAACCATCGATATCAAGTGGACCAATCTGATTCATCCCCTTTATTCTAGAGTTTACATAAATAAAGAACTCTTTGCTGTGCTGTTTTTCTTTGCATCCTTTGCCAAAAATTTCTCATAATCTGCCTTTGTCGGCCTAACCTACTTGGTGACTTGGTTATGGACCAGCTTATATCTTTTATAGGCTTCTGTGTCACCTGTTAATTTATATGTATCCCATGCATTTTTCTATTCTTTCATATGTCTAATTAGTTCATCTGACATCTATTTAGGCCTAAACCATGAACAATACTTCTTAGTTGGTATGAAAAGCCTAGTAGGTTCCAAGGTTATTTCTTTGAATGCTCCCATTTTGAATTTGCTGTTGATAACGTTATCAGTTGGTCCCAACGTATAGAATTTAAATACCGTCTCAGACCACCGTAGTCACCTTAACGAAAGCAAAAGTCCTTCTCTTTACCCCTGATGGTAGTTACCTCTTTGAGTAAATCCCACTCAGCACACTGTGGTCACTGCCACCTAGTGGTTCCTTTATTTGCAGATTCTTAATGCATGAAGAATCGCTACTGATAATCAGATCAAGAGTATTACTCCCTCTATTTGCCTTCCAAACATGCTGCTGTAGAAAACAATCATCCAATAAATCCACAAAAGCCTTGCTAGTGTGGAGTGACCAACCCCAAATTCCAGTCAATATCTGGGAAATTAAAATTCCCCATTATAAGACACTCTGATTTACTGGCCCACTCTATTTCTCTGCACAATTGCTCATTATACTCATCAGATTCATTAGGCCTATAACACACACCGAATCTCATTATTCCTTTCCTAGTGCTTATGTCACATCAAACAGACTCAACCTTGCATCGTCCACCAATATCAATTGGATGCACTTCTTTAGATTTTATGTGTTCTTAACTAACAGCATAACCCCTCCTTCCTTCGTGTCCTGTCTATCCTTTCTGTACACATTGTACTCCCCAAACTCCAATTCTGCACTGCATATGTCTGTGTGACACGACATCTCTGATATTCCAACAATATCTGCCTTTGATGTCTTGAGTAGCACTTCAAGCTCATCAAATTTATTAACTATAGTCCTAGCATTGGTGTACATGCACATGTTTCTACCCTTAGTTACCCTAACACAAGCCCATGTATTTACTTGTTCCACTATAACTCCCAGCAGTCCTGGAAATCCCCATTGCCATGCTTTCCAGGCTGCCGCTCAATTGCATTTCAATAGAAGCAGTGCAAGAATCACTTTCACCTCTGCCAGCGGCTACTGTTAATCTATTAGTCCGTGTATCCACCAAGCTCGTAGTTTTTCGATCCCCCTAATTCTGCCTCAGCCAATAATATTAACAAAACTGAATTCCAGTTATAAACTATTATTAATACAAGAAGGTTTAGCCATTGAATGATTTTCCGACTAAACCTGGCCGAATAACATGTAAAATTTCCAGCGCGCGCGCACTAACTATGCTCCCCGGGAGATAGAGTTAACCTTTATAACACTCAGATTTTCTTTCCCGATTAAATGAACCAACTGATGACGGAACTGCGAAAGTCCAACGTTAGGACTCTTTGTTCTTCTCATTCTTAGTTTCATAATTGTTAATTTTTATGTATGATGATCCAAGCCGAAAAGAGTGCACTTTTTTTCCTCTCGGGGAATTTTTTTATATTTTTGTAATTTTCCATTTTAATTTCTTCTTATTTTAACCATACGGATTAGGAAGTAAGTTTCGTGATATTTATAAGCAATGCTAAAATTGAAATCGTATAAAGAATCGAAGCTGTAAGCATATGCTAACAAATAAGTTGCGCATGGTAGCACAAAAAATACTTACCCTGAAAAAAAATTAACACGTCATATTGTTTATGGCCAAATACAGGCGCCCTTTTGAAGTTATCACCAAGCTGACTGTCCGCGTTTGTACCCTTCATGTTCGATCAATAAGAACATTTTTTATAACTATACAGTATTTCCTAACGGGATATTCATAAATGTAAGGTTATTTTTTAACTTGGCGAACACCCCTTCCCTCTTCTAACATTTATTAATTTATTCAGCCACTTATAGATGTGAATCCGATTACATTGTGTGGTCATTTAGTGTACTTGATGAATATGCAACAGCCGTATAATGCACATTGCAGTAATATGGTTTTTTTAGGTGCATTAGCGACTAAGGCAATAATTGCTTGTTGTTTATTGTCTGTGTTCTGAGGTCGATTTTCTGTTTTCTGCAAGAAAAACCCTAGTTAACGGGAGAAAAAACCATGCGCCATCACTTGAGACCGAATAACTGTGCCACGTTGTGAAAATGGTCCATAAAGGTTCTTTACGTCATCGACCGGACTCGAACTCAGGTCTTTTAAGAGCAAGTATTCAGGTCTTCTGTTTGTCAGGAGACAGAAACTTATGATAGACATAAACTAGTCTGTAATCAAGTCACAAAGGAGGTTAGGCAAGCGAAGACAGATTACAAAAATCTTTGAAAAAGGACCCTAAGAAAAACAGCAAGGACTTTTTTACTTATACGCTGGTGTGCACAACTTAAGGACCAACACTATTTCTAAAAGTAACAACCGCGAAATCTTTACTTAAGGTACTCTTTACTGATGATTAGTACTCTTTATTGATGATTAGAGATTCTGGACATCAACTAATCTGGCGAGGGGTTGGCACACGGTATCACCCCGCAAACATCACTGAAAGGGATTGATATGGCGGCCGAGGTGTTCTAGTCTGGGGAGGCGTTACCTTGGACAAAGCAATGGAAGACTACCTTTCAGGCAGAAGAGTGAAAATAATTACAAATTATCAAAAAATCACATGAAACGTACATAGGGGCTGTCCACAGGGGTATCTCTTGGGTCCTCTCTTTTGGAACATGGTCTTGTACGATTTCCTGTGCCAGGACTTGGGGCTGGCTGAGGCCCAGGCCTTTGCGGACGATCTCATTGTTACTATTCAGGCAGAATCCAGAGTCCAACTGGAAAACATCGGTAACCAGGCAATGCAGAAATTACCATACTGGGCCACAAAAAAACTAGCTAAAAATTGCACCGACGATAACCATATCCATCTTGCTGAAAGGAACTCATCAGGTACAGTGTCCGCCCCAAATAAAAATAAATGGCCTCACCATCAAACTCACCAAGCAAATGAAGTACTTGGGAGTTATCTTAGATAATAATCTACCCTTCATACCCCACCTAAAACTCATAAGAATGAAAATAAGAAGATACTCAGCCCTAGTGTCTAGGATTACGAGGAAGGACTGAGGACTGAAAAAACGAACCCTAATACTATATGATAAGTCAAACTTCATCCCAGCAATAACCTATGCAGCCGCAGTATGGTACACCAAAACATCACTGGTAACCAACAAGAAAATCCTGGACATGACCCATAGGACCATCATATTGACAACCACACGAGCTTGCCGCACGGTAAGCACATCTGCACTGCAGGTGTTTGCTGGTGTGCTCCCCCTGGATTTAGAAGCTGTGAAAGCAGGACTGCTCTACCTGCACTCAAAGGAAGTGGCCGCAAATCATCAGGACTTCAATTAACCCAGCAAGCAGTCAAAAAACGGAAAGAGCACGACTACAGACCTACCTCCTTCAGTAGTGGCAGCAAAGATGGACAGAGACGACAAAGGGTGAAATCACTCGTAAATTATTTCCAGAACTGAACAAAATATACCCAAGGCAACCGGGCTGGTTCTTCCCGGGCTTGCACCTGACCTCGTTACTCACAGGACATGGACCCTTCAACCAGAAACTGTTCGGCTTCGGCCTCGCCGATGACCCAAATTGGGCGTGAGGGGAGGTCGAAAGCTGGGACCACCTGCTTTACGACTGCCCACAATACGAAGACCTCAGATGCACCCTCATCACGAAAATCCATTACCTCCCCAAACTCCTTGAAAAGAAAACTGTGGAAGAAAAGAAAATGAACGGAAAAGAAAGGAATAAAGAAAAGAAGAAGGGAAAAAGAAGAAGAAGAAAAAAAAAAGGACGGGGATTGCCCCACGAGTGTCCTAACCTGAATCAAGTGGACAAGAATAGGGACAACAAACTGCAACCTAGCTCCCAAAGCCTTACGGCAGCCTGAAGAGGGCACCCTAGCCCCCTTCACCTTTATACCCTCCCCCTGGGAGACGATTCTCTCGTCCCTCACCCTCATTTCTACTCTGGTGGGGCATGGGCAGGTCCACTGAAACTTGGGGCTGTCTTCCCTATTAGCCCCATACTTCTGTCTTTCTTCTCCCAGTCTTCAGCTGCCCCCTCTCTATCTTCACGCTAGCGAAGCCCCACACACCTAAATTTAAACACATCCAAAATATCTTCGCCCACGTCCCGGCCTATGAACTCAAGCGACGTCAGCCCCACGATTGACGCTGGTATGTGTATGCACGTTGTGTGTATATATGTACATGTATACACATATATATACGTGCAATATAAATACAATATAAGAATTTTTTATTTTTATTTTTTTATTTATCTTTTATTTTTATTTTTATTTTTTTACTTGTTTTTTTAGGTCCTAGCCACTGAAATCTCAGGAAATTAGGTGGCAGGACCTGCCAGAGTTACTTAAGTCTACTGGGTTCCTGGTCTGCCTCCACAGAGCGAAGGTGGGCAACGTTGGACCTCAGCAGGGGTCCAGCAGCTAAACGACCAGATGATATTGTATATGTGTAGTACACGGCACTACACATATACAATATCCATACACTTTTAAATCTCTGGCATTTCTAGTGAACTGGTACACCCACAATGGAAACTACGCGGAGATGGGGGAAATCCCTGGTGCCCTCTGACACTAAACACACCTTACACCTTACCTTGGATGGACGTACACAACTCCGGATACTGAAGGCGGTACTATAACCGGTGCACGCTACTGTACTGAGGTAATCCTTCCCCATGTGCGTCTGTTCCGAAGTGCCATTGGCCCCGAGTTCGTGTTTATGGATGATAACGCCACACCTCATCGCACTGCAGCTGTTCATATGCTTTGAAAAGTGAGGACATTGTTCGTATGGATTAGCCTGCCCGTTCAACGATCTAAATCCCATCACACACTTATGGGACGCTCTGGGGAGACCCCTAGCGGCACGTCCACACCTACCAGAAAATGTCCACCAGCTGAAGATGGCACTGACAGAGGAATGGACGATGTTACAGCAAGAACTTATCAACAACATTGTTCTAAGTATGAACAGGCGGTGCAAAGCCTGCATCGACGTTAGGGGTAGCCATTTCTTCTACTAAGGACCACCTCTTCCCTTTGTTCCATCTTTGGCAGTGATGCATCTATATCATGGCAGCCAGTGCTATGTTGCCATTTTTGAATAAAGTCCCTCTGTACCGTTTTGTTTCCGTTGTTTTGTAGGTGTTGTTTCCTTCATCATTTCTGTATCTCACGAGGTTCCTTTGGATTGCTTTTCCATATCCAGGCCACTCCTATGAGAAGCTACAGGTGACAACCTGACTTCCTTAAGTTTTGCACACCAGTATATAAACTCTAGAAGGAAGGGGATGAATCAGATTGATCCACTTGATATCGATGGTTCGACTGTTGATGACCTGCTCAAATAGCTGAAAAACTTAATAAGTATTTTGCATCTACATTCGCACATGAGGAATTCTTTAGGGAAGTGCAGGACAGAAACTTATTAAAATTTAACTGGAAGCGTAATGATTTTGTAATAACTGAGAGCAAAATGGAGAAGGAATTGTTGAAGTTAAACAATCGAAAGGCACCTGGGGTCGATGGGATCTATCCAGTTATATTAAAGGAGGCAGTAAATGAAGTAAGCAAACCCGTAGTCATAATTATGAGAGCATCCTTGGACTCAGGGGAAGTTCCCACGGACTGGAGATGTGCAAATGTGTCCTCAATTCACAAAGGGGAATAAAAGGGCGCATGAGTAATTACAGAACTGTTAGTTTAACTTCTGTTCCGGGGAAAACGATGGAGTCACTGGTTAAAGAAGCATTGCAAAATCACCTAGCCAAGACTGCAGTAATAATTCAGACACAGCATGGGTTTGTTAAGGGAAAGTCTTGTCTGACAAATTTGATTGAATACTATGATGTGGTTAGAAAGGAACTGGATGCAAAAAATTATTTTGATATCATATACTTGTATTTCAGGAAAGTTTTTGATACTGTTGCGCATGGAAGACTACTATACAAATTGGAGCAGTATCGTATTAAGGGAAAGTTGCTACAATGGATAAAAGGGTGGAAGAAGACAAAGAGTGATAATCAACGCACACTTTTTTTCGTGAACTAATGTTATTAGTGGAGTTCCCCAGGGTTCAGTGTTGGGCTCACTGTTGTTTTGTATATTTATCAATGATATTGATGAAGATATATCAGGCTTAATGTCCAAGTTTGCAGATGATGCAAAGTTGGCAGGGCTGCTAATGACAGTAATGGCAGTGTGCTACTGCAACAGGACCTAGAAAAGTTGAGCTGATGGGCTGAGGCGGCAAATGCAAAGTACTGCATATGGGAAGCAGTAGCCCCAGAGTAACGTATCAACTGTGTGGTATTACACTTAGTGTGGTAGAAAATGAAAAAGACCTGGGAGTAATTGTGCAGTCAGATGTGAAGTTTTCTAAGCAGTGCAAAGAGGCTGCCAGAGCAGGTCATGGGGTATTGTCAATGATACACAGGAATTTTTCTAGTAGGGAAAAGGAGGCGATTATCCGTTTGTATATAAGGCAATCGTCAGGCTACGCCTTGAGTACTGGGTACAGGTCTGGAGGCCTTATTTTAGGAAGGATGTACAGTTGCTTGAGCGAGTACAGAGAAGGGCAATAAGATTGGTGAGGGGAACGAAGGGGTCATCTTGGTAACAAGAAAGGCTTAAGTTCCGCAAATTGCAGCGTTTGGAGAATAGGCACCTGCGGTGATATGATTGAAGAGTATAAGGCCTTGAATGGGTTGAGCAGGTTCATAGGGGGCATAAATTCAATTTGAGGAAGAACAGTTGTAGAATAGATGTGCCAAAATTAGCCTTTAGCCAGCGGATAGTTGATTGCTCGAACAAACTTCCATCTGTCGTTGTGTAAGTTGATTGTTGGAACAAACTTCCATTTGTCATTGTGGAAGCTGATAGCTGAAATAAATTCAAGGAGGAACTGGACAAATATTTAGAGAGAATGGATGTGTGATTTTTTTTTTTTTTTTTGTCTGATGCTACATACGCTTGCTTTCTTGAATCATATGCCTCTACTGTTACTGCTACCACTTTTCTACCTAGCATGTGGAGGACGGTGATTCTATCAGCTGTTTGTTTGTTATTTGGTTTTTAGGAGCATTAGCAACTAAGGCCATATTGCTCCGGAATATGCGGTGGTCATTCCCTGACCTTTCCGCATTCTCCGTATTTGGTGGTGACTGGCTCGAACCCCGGTCTAATCAAGAAGCGTGTGCTATGCACTGCTGCTCCTTCCCACCTGGCTACGGAGGCGCCATTCTACCAGCTGTGCTACTTACGAAGGCGATAATGCTCATAGTTAATCATATAAAACTCTAAGACGATCTAAGACTCTAAAAAGTTAAGTATTAATCAAGCATAAAACTTGCGCATGAATGAATATCGATAGACTTATGATGAACAAACATGGTTAAGTTCTTTGATAATTGATATCTAACATTGAACGAATATAGTCTTCTTGTGTTTTTTTTATTTTGATTTTTGGGTGGTGTTTTTTATTCTATTCAGTTTATTAATATTTAATTTCGTTACTTTTCTAATTTTCATAGTAACTAATCACATTTATTATATATTAAATTAATCCCTGTTTGTTACTTTCAATAATCTTAATCATTAGTCTTTAGCTGTAAGAGGAAATTCAGTGTCCATTAGATTGTTGCAGTGTCATCTTAACGCCATGCATAATTTGTGTCCAGATATATAATGGTTGTTTTACGAAAATTAGACTAATACACGCTATCCAGTCGTTAAACTTTGGTGCTATAGTTGACTGGATTTCTTGCATACATCGCTAGTTTGGTTGCCTTTTAAATAACAGAACCTTAATGAAGTCCCCGTCTTGTTAATCACCGCGAAAATGTAGTTTTTTTAAACCACCTCAGTAATATGGTGCACCCTCCATTTAAATGCAATGTAGCCATATAAACAACGTTATTTCTTTGTAGGCTTAATAGAGCTAAAACAACTAAAATTAATATCGTGATAGTTTAAAAAACTCGTACGAATCATTCATATATGAGGAAGGATCAGAAACTCGTACTAATCTGTAGAGGAAGTCCCAGGATTTTCAAAAGGTCAGGGGTGGTCAAATCAGTTAGGCGGGGGAGCTAAAGCAGTTTTTTGGGGAATTATTAAGCTTAAATCATCATGAAGCAGTAAAACATTCATATTATTTTGATTATAGGAGGGGCTGTTTCCCCTTTATTCTCTGCCTGGGACCACTTCCAGCTTCTGACCGTGATATTCACTTCATTAGCATGTCGGTCCCCCTTTGACTTCTACAACACACTCCGCTGTTCTGGGTAGACGAACGTATCCTCCATCGAACGATAGTGACCAGTTGAGCTATAGACTTGGGACACCTTGGTCTGGCCTTCACCCGACGTACCACTTCATTCCATAGGTGTTTTGTAGGTTGAAAATTAGAACTGCACACCGGTCATTCTAACTTTTGTACATTCGTGTCGACGAATTAAACATGTAGAGAAAACTGCAAAATACACTCTGTGGCATTGAAATTGCAGCATCTTCAAGGAACAGGAACACAGACAGGATACTTAGAATAATGATAGCCAAGGATTTAAGGTTGTCGTTGTTGTTATTGGGTTTTAAGAGCGTTACCAACTAAAGCCATATTGCTCTGTATATATTGTCTATAAATTGCATGTGTTATGTGGTAGATTTTTTGTTTGCTGGACGGAAAACCTGAGTTTCCGGGACTAAAAACCATGCTAACTTTACTTGAGACGACTAACTCAAAGGAGCTAAGGAACAAGTTGCAGATGCTAATGTGCGGGAACACAATTAATGACAAAAAATGAGACTTACAATGGACAGATCAATATGATGTAAATCCACCACGGTTGCAGATATTTTGAACTAAGCATCTCGGCAAGATGAGGTAATAGCCAGCTGATGTTACAGCTTGTTGGATGGTAGCCAGCGTGGGTCTGCGTGGGTAGCACAGTGGTTTCGTCACTGTCCTCCCCACACCGGGTGGAAAAGGCCTGGGTTCGAATCCCGTCGATGACGCAAGGAACTTTAATGGGCTTTTTTTCACTCCGTGGATGAGTTAGTCGGTCTCAGGCGTAGATAGCAAGGATTTTCCCCACATAAACTGGGGATTTTTCGTCCAGCAAAACAGGCAAATCGACCATAGAACACACGCAATTTACAGGCATGAAAATCAAAAAGAGCATCCTCGCACGATTTTCCCGGTGTAAAACCATACTGATTAGGTGTAATCACGTCATGGCGTTCTAACAATTCTTGTAAACGTATTGCCACTAACCTCTCTAACACTTTCCCCAGATTAGCCAACAAAGCAATTGGACGGTGTACGACTAAGGCTCAAATAAAGGTTTCCTAGGCTTCCTAATTAGCCTCAATAAAGCAATCTTCCATTTCAATGGAAACAGTCCTTCCTCTAAGCACTTATCATATAACAGAAGCAACATTTTAGGTATCAACTTGAAAACCCTCATTATAAATGCATTCTCAATCAAATCTATTCCTGGACATTTTGCAAAATTAAGTTTCTTTAACACCCCTGCCAGTTCATCTATTGTAAACGCCATGGTATTGCCTCTAGCTACATAAAACTGATTTTTTCTCCGCAGTTCGGATTGGCACTGTGAGTCCAAGATGGGATCGTCATCCGAGAACAGCCTGGTCAATATTGCATCTACTGAATCCTCCAAGCCAATAGTCTCAGTAGAATCCTCTTGTATTAAATACCTCCAAACGTCTCAGTTTATCTATTGAAAACTTATATAACAAACCCCAGGGATCATTTCTCCCCGATTCTTTTACAAGCAATCGCCAGATTTCTCTCTTCCGAGTTGCCATGGTTGTAATTATTCTTGTAATTATTTTTAAGAGATATGTAATTGTCATGCATTCTAGCTACCTCAGAATGACCCCAATTCCGATGCCGCTGGTACTGTCTCCTAGCCCGATATACAGCCCGTCGTAAGACAGTCAGTTCGTTTGCCAACCATGGGCAGGATTTTAGTTTAATAACCTTCTTCCTACCTGACTTATATGCCGCTCTTACTATTGAATCCTCTATAGTATTAGCTAAATATATTGCAGATTCACGAACTATCTGTTGTTGTTTATCCGAGGGAAAGTCCCGAAGAACAAAAGCTTCATACATGGACCAATCAAACGATTTCAATGAAAACCGAAAAATGTACAGTATCCGGTCTTGAGTACCAGTTAAATCCGGCACATTCTTCACGTAAAACAATATAGCTCGGTGATCACTTGATGTCCAATCAGGCATTACCTTCCAGTTACAAATACAATGTCTAATACCAGAAGTTGTTATAGTTAACAACTGTCATCACTACCTTGAATCTATCATCCCAGTGTTCAAACCTTTCAGGAGTCATAATGCTTTTTTTTTTTTTTCTTATTATGATAATTGTGTGATTTATTTTATGTAACCCCCTGGCTTGCAGCCGTGAAGGGAGTTGTATACAGCAATGTGCTTTCTGTATATAACAAAGAGTTCTTCTTCATCTTCTTCTTCTTCTTCTTAAATGAATATTAGATTCGCCCATTGGACAGAATGTAGACAGTTGATTTGACTTGTTCATTACAAATAAATTATTGCTCGATACAAACTCTTCCAGCAATAAACCTCTCATGTCAGATGTTGCACTATACCACAATGGAGCCTTTGCATTAGCGTCTGTCGAAATAATCGCTTGTTTAGGTCTTAAAATGAGCAACACATACTCTAAATAATCCACACAATTATTAAAGTCCATTGAAAGATCACAATACAGAGATATAAGATAGAATTGAACATTTGCCGAGGCTACCATAACACATGTAGCAAACTGGTTGCATAACCTATGAACAACCACTACGTCTAGATCTCTGTTATTGACTACAATTCTAGTTTTAGGCTCTTCCTGCACCGGTTGTATTATTCGTGACGTTAACGGATAACCAAGTGTTCTAGATGTTGCGCTTGCGCCAGCTAGTGTAGTCGCCTGATTTTAGTGCTCTTCGTTTTCAGGTATTTCTACTAACTTTTCCGTAAAGTTTAACTTATTATTTAGTATGGTTGGATTCATCATCGTGAGCTGAACAAGAGGATACATCACTCAAATACTGGATTTACACAGGTAATATATTATTTGTATTTTAAGATGAAAATAGGAAGTTCTCTGAGCTGGGCACATTAATTACCAACAACAAGAACTTTCAGGATATATCGCTGTCGGGATAAACCCCTTGGGATTCACCACGTGTAAATGCTGCCTACGTAGATAGGCAACTAAGAAGTAAGACGAGTGCTCCAAATAATCTTAAGATAATGCCGCAAGCAATAATGGTCAAACAATGTACCACCCCACAGGTGGCACAATAATCTCTTAATCACTGAAAGTACTAGAAAGTTTAAAAGTGCACTAAAGGTAGCAGAACAATTTCAAAACTATACAGAATTGAATATTAAGTCCACATTATGGATCAGCAAGAAATCATTCCGGGTCTATTAATATGTAAAATTTGTGGAAATAATGAAGAAACGATTATTAAATGCATTAAATGCCTCGGGCTGATCTGTAATTCTTGTACCAAGATAAACCTTACTAAATTGCCCAAAGCTAAAAGACGGCTATTTATTTGCGATCAGTGTAAAGAAAATACGAAACAAATAGTTTCCTGTAAGGCGCCAGATGAAGCTCTCATTCAAGAACCACAAAATAAATACCCTGAAAATGCCGATACTCCTAAGAGTGACCACACGTTAGAAATAGCTTCAAAAATGAATGAAGAAACAAATGAATCGCTGGATGAAGATAATAATAATTTTACACAATTTCCTCTGAGCACTCAAGATTACTTAGATCTAGAGTCCTATCGGGTCTCTGACAATCAGGAAATCAGTACACGTTCTCTGAATAAAAGTACGCAAACTGAAAGTACAAGCAATGCTGAGAGCAGTCATGCACTGCTAATGGCAAGTACGGATGTTCAGAACGCAAGAAAAGCCCCTGAACAACTCTCAGCAGCAATAGAAAGTATAGCCTTGAATCTGAAGAACGTTCAAGAATATCTAGCGGTTTTGTTTGACGAAAACCAAATACTTCGAGCGCAAAATACAGAAATCTCTCAAGAGCTATTCACCCTCAAGCAATTCATCATGAATCCCCATTTATCAGAACATACACTGAGACCTGAAAGGACAGCATATGGCAAGTACAAACAACGGGATAATGAATATCATGATTCAGACGCTATCTCAACAGAAACCCAACAACGGGTCACTGATAGCAGTGTCACACCAGAGTCAGAGAGAGTACCAGTATCCACTTGTAGCAAACAGTTCCCAGTGATGATCTCAGCAACAAGTGGACACATACCGCAAGCTGAAGAATGTTTTGTCACCTTCGAACAAGAAAAAATCGATAAGCATCCGCATAACAGTACAACCGTTTCCTCTCAGAGCTGCATTTCAACGCATAAAAACCCCTCATCTGAAATTCATACAGTAAAAAAAAAGACAACAGAGCATACATTGAAAAAGGATACTCAGAAGATAAGGGGCGTAACACTTGCTGGTACCAATTCAGTAGATACAGTCAATGAGGTTGTCGGCTGCTGCCTAAACCCGCCACAGCAAAAACAGTCGTTTTGGCGGTCTTATGCCGACGTTACCGCTATCAGCCCAACTGGCGTCCGACCCAAAGGTAGAGACAACCCAAACGGCACCCATGAAGAGAACCAACCTCTTAATCCCAGCGCTCTATCGTATTTCCCTCCATCTCTAACAAACATTAATGAAAAGGGTATCATAAAAAATCATCCGAAACCCAATCAACGAAAGACTTGCCCAGCATATAACTACAATATAACGGCTGTACTGACTCGGGACCAAATCTTTGTGTCAAGATTAAATCCAAAAACCACTACTCAGGCAATCACAGAAATGTATTGGAAGGAATACTCCATCAGAGTAGATGTTAGACAACTACGTACGCGGCACGCATCTTATGCCTCTTTCATTGTCTCAAAGCCAGCTGACCCCTGCCAACCGCTAATAAGCTTGGACCCATGGCCACCAAATACTCTAATTAAACCTCTTGAAGACAGAAAAGCTAGCGTGCTCCAGAGGGGACATAATAATACTCAGGTATAGCAATTACAGAGTGTCCCATCCACACCCGCATCTGTAACTATCAGATGCTACATTCATAACATAAGAGGCATAAGTTGCAAACTACATACACTTCAATCTATTCTCCTTACTGCAGAGTACGATATTATTTGTTTAATGGAGACCTGGATGAACCACAATAGATGTATTGACACTCTTTGCCTCCCTTTGAACTATGCTGCTCAAGTTAATGGACGCGCCATTCGCCGCGGTGGTGGAGTTGCAATCATCTATAAAAATTCCTTTTCTCGACATAGGACCAACTCAAGTAGTTCCGAAAACTTTGAAGCCATCTCTGTAATCCTTGACCTCGATGAAATTAGAATACAGGCTTGCACTGTCTACCTCCCTCCAGAACACACCCTAGAGGTTAGAACGGAATTAGCGACCTGGATTACTACCAATCTCCAACCCAACGTCCCTACTATTCTCGTAGGGGACTTTAACATGCCCCTGCCAAGGTACTCAACGGCTCGGTCTTCTCTAGAAAAAATGTTACATATGCTCGACCTTCAACCGCTTCAAACTCCCCCAACTCGCGGAAATCAGCAACTCGACCTCATTTTTCACAACACACTTCATGCAGAACTTATCGAACCAACATTCTTCTTCAAATCAGATCATCAACCGTTAGATTGTGAATTCTATGCCCGTTCCGACCTCTCTAATACCTCGGTTGAAGGATGTGGCCCGCTGCATACGAGAAGAGTCTTTTCAAACAAGTTCATTAAGCAAGAAATAATCCTCCATCGCCTCACTACGTATAAATGGAACTGCCTGTTAGAAAAGTCAGGGCCTGAAGCTGCTTCCATCCTGGCTGATGAATTATTTCAAATAGCTTGTGTTGGTGCGTCTAGGGAGATTCGGATCTCACATCGATCTAACTGGTGGTTTAACAACAATATGAAGGTTGTGTTTGTAAGAAAACAAAAGGCTTACAGAAAATGGCAGAAAACCAGAACCGCTGAAGACTACATCGCTTACAAAAAAGAACGAGCCTGTTTCTTAAAGCACAAACGTCAAGAGTACAACTTTGCAATTTCTAAAAAGCTTAAACAGTCTAAAAGAATCAACAACAACAAGAATACCAGCTTCACCATGGACGAAACCTTATTTAGGGAATGGGCGAACAGTACCTTCGGAATCTCTCCAGATCCTAATTTAAAGTATAACTCTCTCGCACCAGACAATACCAGTTGGCTGGTAAATTACATGAATAACATGACTCCATCCGGATCCAATCTTGATACCAGACCTCTACTAACAGAAATCACCATAACCAAAGAAAATGTAATTCAGGCATTAAATAGTCTCCCAAATAAATCCACTTCTGGCCCCGATATGTTCCCCCTCTTCATCATGAAAGTAAGCAGTCCATTCATCATCGAGGTCTTGCTACACATATTTAGAGAAACCCTACACACTGGAATTATCCCTGAAATATGGAAACATTATATTGTAAAACCCGTGCCTAAAGTCAAACATCCGAAAGACAAGAAAGATTTTCGTCCCATCTCTATAAGCTGCAATTTACTGAAATTGTTCGAGAAGACTCTGCTGCCAATTCTTGTTATGCATTTTTTCCATAAAAGACCACCATATTTACACACTGTAATTCCAAAGAGATCAACTGTGACTAATCTAATGGACACCCTATTTCGGATCCAAACGACTCTGAACGCCAAAGAACAGATTGATGTAGTATTTTTAGACATTAAATCTGCTTTCGATAATGTCTCAATCAATTCCTTGATGACAATACTTGAAAGGCATTTCAGAATACAGGGAGGCTTATTAAAAGTCATCGTTTCCATTCTCAAACAAAGGCATTTGAGAGTAGAACATAGAACCTTCCAATCGAACCACGTCGTCTACAGAGGAGTCCCCCAAGGTGGCGTCCTTTCCGCACTATTTTTTGCTGCCGCTTTGGACCCCTTCCTCTCTACGTATCCTGACTGCAGCTCTTACGCAGATGATATGAAACTCTTCATCTCGTCAAAACACGGTGACAAATCTGAAGCAATCACCGCCCATGCCACTGCCCTAATAGAAGAACTTGACCATTATCTTGAGAATATTGGCCTATCCATAAATCCGACCAAGTCAGCACAAATGTCATTCACCAACTTGAAGAAAAAGATGAACATAGACATCTACATCAATGGTATTAGAGTCCAAAAGGTTTCTCATCACACTGATCTAGGGCTCACCTGGGATGAAGGCCTGACCTTCCAACAGCACTTCGCCAACACTAAAGCAAAAACTCTGTCAGCAATGTGGGCGATAAGACAGGAACTTACTGGTGTAAACAACCAAAAACTTGCCACTCACTACATACAAACATGTCTTGTCCCGATTCCCATGTATGCCTCGACGATCTGGTCCTCTGCTTCCCTCACTAACATCAAAAAATTCATGGGTATCGAATACTGGATTTTAAGGTGGTTGAACCGTGTTAATGGGAACCGTGTAAATGGTTAAAGGCCACCCTTTCACCATCTCGAGATCAGTCATGTATGCTAACCTTGGTTGCACCCCTTGGAATCAGTTGCTCATCACAGGAAATCTGCGTAATCTCTGCCAACTCCTCACCGATCGCTTTGACGCTCCAAATGTCCATAATCTTGTTGCAGGCCCTAGGCTTTCCCGCGTCCTTTGCAATAGTTCATGGATTCCCTTAAGAAGCTTAGTACAGAATTTAACTATGCTTAGAAGATGTTTTCCGTCTAACATTCTCGAAACGTACAACACCCTGAAGATTGATCCCCACAAGTTCTGTGATGAGAAAGCGTACAGATCTGAGAAGATACAGGACATGTACCACCACATACAACTGTAGAAGTTTCCTTATTATCTCCTTCAGGATGGAATCTCCCATGAACTCTACTTTACTGATGAATTAATTTGTTTTAAATCGATGTGTGTTTTGTATGTACAGATGTATTAGTGGTAAATGCATATATTAGGACGCGTATGTGTTTATATGTCTCTGCCTTTTGCTTGTGTCACTGTATATATTTGTATCTGCTTTATTTGCTCACTTTAGATGTACGATTTCTATGTTTGCTCTCTAACTTATAATGTATAAATGTATATAGCACCCTCCTAGCTGAAGGCTGTTCAGGGGTGAATCATATGTAATAAAATGAATAAATAATAATAATAATAGATGTTTGCTCACCTGGGACTCTAGCCCAATAAGGTTCCTGTATTGCCACCAAATCAATTCGAAAATCCTCACTAATCTTCCTAATCTCGTCCGCTACCAATGTCGATCGTTGTCCATTAATCTGCATTGTTTTAATTCCTGTAGTTTAAAAAAAACTTCAGTTAACTCAGGATCCACTTCCAACCTCCTCTCTCTTCGTTCATTACAACTATTCATTAGCAGTCCGAGTTCGTACCATTTCCAGTGCTCTTTGGTA
This sequence comes from Mastigoproctus giganteus, assembly GCF_048544385.1. Classification (NCBI taxonomy): domain Eukaryota; kingdom Metazoa; phylum Arthropoda; class Arachnida; order Uropygi; family Thelyphonidae; genus Mastigoproctus; species Mastigoproctus giganteus. Next base: position 29,257,818 of record NC_143577.1, on the reverse strand, counting down.
TTCTGGACATCTAACGTCCCTTACTGAATGGCAAAAATCCCGCTTACGGCGCTTGCAGTTAGCACAGCTTGGCTCCTGATCTTTATTTGGGCATTCAGCGTATACATGACCCCCCTTGCACAATGACCACACGTAGGAGAGCTGTGAGTACAATATTTCGTAACGTGTCCATATCCAAGACATAAAAAGCATCTGGAGACTATAGTAAAGGGTCGGTGCCTATGCGCCCTTACTGCCAAGTATAAACGATCCAATGTGGATCGTTTATACTTGGCAGTAAGGTTATATCTCTCTCCCTAAGGTTATATAAGCTTGTATAACCTTGGGGAGAGAGCAATAACCCAGTGTACAAAAGCTGTACTTCTAGACTTGGTCGTAAACCTAAAACTTATGTCTTTCTTAACTTCCTCGAACGTGATCCCGTGTTCTTCCAAATTCTTACAGTATAATTCTTCAATGATATCTCCCTGACTTAACTCCTTAAGAATATCATATATAATCACAGATGGGTTGCCCTTTTTGGGAACAACCGTTGTTATTCCAACAGACGTCAAAGAATCCAATGCAGCTATATTCACCAAATCCGTCTTTATAGCTGTTTCTAATAATACACCTTTATTTCGCACCAACCTTAGCGCTCGGACTTTCACTGACTTAAATTCATTTTTCAAAGCATTTGCCACAGCATTTTTCACTTCAGAACTCGATTTAAGCTCACTCTATCAGAAGCTCGAAGAATCATAAGATTTTCCCCAGACCTAGGTATCCCTTCCTTGGGACGAGTACCACTCGCTATCTCCGCATAAGTACGCTTTATTTCCACCCCCTGCACTTGCACATGATCTTGACTACCTATTACACCCTCCTCTTCACTCACTACTCTTTACTTCACTTCACTCTTTCTCAGTCTTACTATAAGTTTTTCTTACTTCACTTCTCAGTCTTACTATAAGGCTCAGACGAAAATGTTTGAATTAAATGTTCTAGTAAATTTGCCCGTTTACTGATCTCAGCATTTAAAGCTCTGAGTTTTTCATTTTCTATTAATACAGCGGTAGTCGCTGTTTCTAACTTAGCCCATTTGTCCATAATTATATCTCCTGCCTTCTTTGTAACCTTATTAACTTCTGCCAAGAGGAAGCTCCTAATGTCTTTCCTCATTTTAGAGATCCCTCTAAAATGAGGAAAGACATTATAGCTCATCAGTCATAGTTTCAACATCCTGACTTGGTATAAGTTGCCCCTCAGTATTTGCAGCTACCTGTACTAACTACCTGTACCACTAACTTCCTCTTCATGCGCTAACTGAATAGCCGTGTTTCCATAAGCTCTAAACTGATCCTGACTCCGTCCTCTACAGTATACAAACTCCCCATATTTTATAAACTCTTCCTGCGACTGTGGCATTTCAGGTGGAAGTAGTAGTAGTAGTGGCGGCATGTGATGCAAGAAAGCAAGTGTATGAGCTTATGCAGCATCAGCCGAAAAAAAAAAAAAAAAAAAAATCACACCATTCCCTCCAAATGCCTGTCCAGTTCCTCCTTAAATTTATTCAACCTATCAACTTCCACAACGACAGATGGAAGTTTGTTCCAGCAATTAACCACCCGCTGGCTAAAGGCAAATTTCCGCACACCTATTCTACATCTGTCTTTTCGTAATTTGAATTTATGACCCCTTAGGTTCGTAATCTGAACAAGTGGAAGGATCCCACTTGTTCAGATTAGGGGGGAACCGTCCTCCCCTGTATCAGATCCCACTGTATGCTTCCTAACTGTTCCACTTGATCCTTCCATAATTATTAAATTCAATTATCCAACTACACAGCTAACAATATGTTAATCCTTATTAATTTCATATATCTGTCTACACCACAAACAAGTGTTACAATTACCATACACTGAGTGTATTTCTTCACAGTGTACATATGTAGGAAACCACAGGTGGCGCCCGACCCCAACACTATGTACACTATGTACCCGGGCGCCAACGTTCAACGGGCGCCTGAAAACTTAAAAGTTACATACATATATGAAGAAAATTTTAAAGGGGGACGGAAAATTTCATTTGTCACATGAGCGCAACATACCCTAGGAACGCCCCTGGTTTTTGGTAAAATAATATGTTTCTATGGTGTAACATCGAAGTCAGCATATAACACAGCTCTTCAGAATGGTAGTTTAAAAATTTTTCTGTTTATACTCCGGCACGACAACCAAGTCATTAGAGTTTACATTACATTGTCAATACAAATATTTATCGGACTTAGTAGTCAGGGGTTTGAACCCCGGTCCAATCAAAGAACGCGTGCTATACACTCTTTCTCTTGACCACTCGGCTACGTCAGGCCACTGTGAAGTAAATCTGTTTAACAATATCAGGAATCAGTACTCTGTCAATGAAAAGCTTGAATAGTAATTCGATAAAATTGTCTGAAAATGAAACTATTATTTGACCTTCACTTGTATTTCCGTGAACAATTCTGAAGTTGTTACTGAAGGAGAACTGAAAAGCGATATCTTTTCAGCTCTCCTTTTTATGCATATCTTTTTTATGCATTTATGCATATATACATATTTATGCACTTCAAGAAAAAAAGATATGCATAAATAATGAAGTAGCCACTCAGTGTATATCAGATTTATTAATAATGTTTATCATTGTACAGAATTGTGTTAATGTTTGCTGCAAAGGGGCTCACATCTGGTGAGTATGGGCTTGGCACACCCAGGGTCCTCAGCTGGATATCACCATTCTTCTCTTTCTTGGTGATTCCCTTCTCTCTCTCTCTCTCTCTCTCTATCAGGGTAATTCAGAATTTTTTTTTTTTTTTTTGGCTGGTGCATCATAAGCCTCAGGCTTCCTTGCATCATATGGCTAATAATAATAATAATAATAATAATAATAAAGAAGCAAAAAAATGGCAAATCAAAAATAGAAAACATCGGATGAATCTGTGTGACCGCCTCAAACCAAATAAACAGATAAATAAATTAATTAATTAATTAAAAGTTGTCATATTAGGCTTACCAGAGAAGAGCCTCATCCACTCCAGCGTATTATATCAATAAAGTGCTTCTGTTCCCTGATTGGTTTGGCTGTTTTGCTATCTCGCCTGAGACTGATTAATTCAGCCACTATTCTACCGAAGAGGAGCCCACGTGGGTAGCATAGTTTGTGTAAAAATTACCCTCTTCACACAGGGTAGAAAAGATCTGGATTCGAATTCCATTGATGACACGAGAAATTGGCATCGGTGTTTTTCACAACGCGGCTGAGTTATTCAATCTCAGGCGAGGGTAGCATGGTCTTTTCTGTGGGAGGGAAACTTGGGTTTTTCGTCCAGCAAACAGCAAACCGACCTCAGAGCACACGTAATATTGCAGACATGCTATATACGGCTCAATATGGCTTAAGTTGCTTATGCATCTAAACCCTAGAACAACAACGATAAGAACAGCAATAGCAACAACAACAACAAACATTGATAAATACCAATAGAAACAGTGTCATAGTAATGACAGCGGAGAACTAACTCATATGCCCATGAGTAATATGTCCTTAAATTGTGTGTGTGTTCTCTGGTCAAGCCGAGTGTTTTCTGGACGAAAAACTCGAGTTTCTGCGTTTTAGCTGTCTTTACATAGGACTTTCTTTCCATGTTTAGCTGTCCATCCTTAAGAGCGAATAACTCACCACCAGAGTTAAAAAAAAACCAAAAAAAACCATAATAGTTCCTCGCGTTATTGACGGGATTCGAACCGTGCCTTTTCCACTGGTGCCCTCGTATGTTGCGCGCCCGTTATAATCACCATCCTGCCTACACCCTGTGGAAAAGACTTCAGTTCGAATCCCATTAATGACGTGAGGAAATGGCTGAGTTAGTTGACCTCAGGAGAGAGTAGCGTTTTTTTTCCCTCCAGCAAATCGACCACAGGACACACTTAATTTACCGACATATTATATACGGCAATATGACTTAAGCAATATGCTGATGCGCCTAAAACCCAAAAACAAGTACAACCATCCACCCTTAACAATTCCACCCAGCGTGGATAAAACGGTAATTATAACCACTGTGCTACGCGCTCAAACAACTACCAAGAAACAAAACACTTATATTAAAGCACTACGCGACAACTAACTCATCTGTCCATGTTTAATATGTCGATAAACTGCATGTGTTCTCTGATCGAGTGGCATATTTTGTTGGATGAAAAACTGGAGTGTCGGGGAGGGGAACCTTGCTCTCTACGCCTGAGACCGAAAAATTTAGCGCCACGGAGTGAAAAGAAAAACATAAAAGGTTCTTGTGTCATTGACGGGGGCTCAAACTTGGGCCTTTTTCAGCCGGTGTGGGGGAAGACTACCAGCAAAGCCACCATAGCCTCATCGATCCTTCCTGGCAGAGGCGTTTTTGCTCCATTTTAACTCCATTCAGCACCTGGTAAGTGCAAAATAGAACTAGAAGCTCGAATAGAATAAATAATTTAATTTAAAAAAAAAATGATAATCCTGTTATCTAAAGCAATTATAATAATAGCCTATTTATTTTCTATAAAAATGCTGTGTTATGTATATATACATTAACATTTTATAATTTTTATATCCATGAAATTATAAAAACTATTTTTATAATTTAATGGATGTAATACTAGAACCATAAATATAAATACTAGAAACATAAATTATAATATCCATGAAATTATAAAAATAATTTTTATAATTTCATGGATATTATAATTTATGTACCTATAACCCATATGCAATGTACTACATATAAGTACAGGGGCGCTTCGGAGCGCTGTGATCAACTTTTAGGGAATTTTGTTCTGGTGTGGTATTAAATTCAGTGGAAGAAGTATTTTTATCAAGAATAGTGTTTGTAAACCGTAGTTAATTAACTCGAAATATCCGCGATATCAAATGTTCATCCACAGATAAGTATATTTCCTTATTTTGATTTGCTTATTTATTGTTAGGCCTAACAAGCTTGCAATTAGATATCTGCCTCGTAGCAGACGAGGCTGAAATCGGGGGAAAGATCTTATCCCTATCAGTTCAAAGAGACAGAAAGTAGAGGCAGTGAATCAAAATTATCCTACTTTTTTTTAAATATTTCACTTCCTCACCAATCAGCCATTAAGTAAAATATCTCCATTTGTTATCTAGCGATGCCTGGAGAATTCTACAGTCTCACCAAAAATAATAAGACGACATTTAAATCCGCTGATCTCTTGGTGGAAACACTCAATCAGAAACATTCTGAAACTCTCCTCTTGCGGCGGAGTAAACATAAATTTTACCCCCACACGCGATGCTAAATAGCTCTTAAGGTGGTATTACAGATTGGGACCTCCTGAATGCCGCTTAAAGCTGCTTACTTAAATCGGCCTTATATTTCTAAACCACTAAGATGCTGCAAAAAAGCAGTCTACCCAAGATGTGGGTCCATATAGAGTATAATCAAACAGAACGCCAAACTGCAATGAAAATCATGCAATATACTCTAAATCTTGCGAACGCTGGAAGATTGAGAAAAAAAATCGAGAAATGTAAAGTCGAGAACAAAATAACCCATTAATAAGATAAAATTCGTATCGCACCACTCACTTCCAAACCTTATGCTGTATCTTTTCAGAGGAAGCAGACTTGCAACACACACAAACCTTTCCGTGTCACTTGACATCTCAATTTCCGAATGGACACGTACAGTTCTCTTGATAACAAAAGAACCCATGAATCACACAAACACGAACATCAGCCTTAATATCAAAGTTTGCAGATGATATAAAAGTTGCTAAGGTTGCTAGAGTGTTTAACGACAGTAATGATAGAATGCTACTTCAACAAGATTTAGAAAAATTAGGTTGGTGGGCTGAGAAATGGCAGTAAAATGCAAGGTACTGCATATGGACAGCAGTAATTTCAGAGTAACTTTTCAACTGTATGACGCTAGACTCAGGTTAGTGGAGAATGAAAAAGACCTGGGGGTAATAGTCCAGTCAGATACGAAATTCTCTTAGCAGTGCAAACATACTGCTAGAACAGCTCATTAGTTTTTGTCAATGTTATAAAACTATTATTTTTAGTCTACACAAATAATTAAATTCATCTGCCTTGCATTGTGTATTATGTTCTTAAATTGCGTGTGTTCTATGGTCGATTTGCCTGTTTTGCTGGACGAAAAACCCGAGTTAACGGGAAAAAAAACCTTGCTATTTACGCCTGAGACCGACTAACTCAGCCATGGAGTAAAAAAAGCCCATTAAAGTTCCTCGCGTCATCAACGGGATTTGAACCCGGGCTTTTTCCACCCGGTGTGAGTGTCAATGATATAGGGAAACTTTGCTAGCAGGGATAAGGAGGTGATGATTATCCCTCTCTACAAGATCATGGTCAGGCTGCATCTTGAGTACTGTATACAGGTCTGGAGGACTCACTTTAGGAAGAATATAGATCTGCTGGAACGAGTATAGAGAAGGGCAACCAGACTGGTGAAGGGAAATAAAAGGGTGCTCTTGCCTAGAAAGGTTCCCGTTCTGCAAACCGCAGCGTCTCGAGACTAGGCACCTGCGGGGAGAGATGTTAATGTTAAAGGCATTATTCCACTTGCTGAGACTGCACGTATAAGGGAGCATAAGTTCAAGTTGAGGAAGGATCGTTGCAGGATAGATGTGCAGAAGTTTGGCTTCTGCAAGCGGGAGGTTGATTGTTGGAACAGGCTTCCATCTGTTGTTGTTGTGGAAGTGGATGGGTTGAATATATAAGCTTGCCTTCTTGCATCAGTTGCCATTACTATTACTAGGAGAAACCTACCTTACTCCTTCAGTCAATCCTATGATAAAAAGCTATATGTTATATAGAAGACCGAAACGATTCACAAGCTGCTCATGGCGGAGTTGCCATACTAATCAATTCCAACTTTCCATCTAAAGCAATTTTTACACATATCGTTGGAATAACTCGGTGGAAGGTAAATTGAAACAATTTATCTTCCACTGAACACTTCTTTCTCCATGATGGACTTCGATGATTTTCTGAGAATTGCGACCCCCCAATTTAAGTCTATTAGGAGATTTTAATGAGACAGTTGCCACCCCAGAGTCAATAAGGAGACTTTAATGGCCAACACCCTTCTTGGGGTTCTTCGGAAATGAACAATGTTGATCAATTGAAAGGTCATTAGATGTCCATCTAATAACATTTCAAAAGGTTATTAGATGTCCATCACCTCATCTTGCTAAATACAAGCAGCAGCACATACTACACCTACTTAGTGGGTCATCCTCAGCAATCGACCTGTCCATCTGCTCTCCCTCGTGTCATGCAAACTTAGAACAGTCAGTTTATCAGGATCCACTAAACAGCAACCATTTCCTAATAAAGTGTAAGTTTCCAGTAGCAAAACACTCAAATGACGAGTGTTTTGCTATTGGTAACTTACCTTGCAAGAAGTGGCAGTTGACAAAAGCAAACTGGTCAACCATTGGTTCTCATGTGAAACTAGAGCGTAATTTTAACCAGTCCCAACCGAGCGATGCAGTAAATTATTACATAACAAAGCAAATAATACATGCAGCAAGCTCTTCAGTTCCACAAGAGTCACCACCCCAAAGACAGAATAATCACTGCTGAAATCAATAATGTACAAAAGCTAAGAAGGAAAAAAGCATGGAACCGATTCCGCAATTATCCTACTACTGTCAACCTCAACCTATGAAAAACTTAGAGCAAAAGCAAAGAAATATTCCTGGATTAGATTAGCTTCATCAGTTAACAAAGACAGACATCAAACTAATTTGGAAGAAGATCAGATTGCTCAGTAACAAGTTTCCATCAGCTCACTCTTCAGTCATCTGCTGGAATGGGAATCAATTTTTTTTTTTTTTTTTAATTATCCTCTACTATACAAGATATCGCGAACATCCTAAGAGAAACTGCTCATATATCAGCAATGGCAACATACAGCTCAACCTTTAAGAAAATTAAATCTGAAGCTGAATAACGCAAAATTAATTTCCATACAAATATCTCTTTTCCCTATAACCAACCGTTTGGGTTATCAGAATCGAAACAATCCATAGCCAAATCTTGCGATTGTGCAGCTGGTCAGGGCGGAATTTTTAATTCAGTGCTCATCATCATCATCATCATCTATCGTTCAGATGTTCCACGGGTTCATTCAATGCTACCACGCTTGAACGAAGCAGACTTAGAAGGTTTGTTAAACTACTACAACCGTATTTTTCCAGAAAATATTTATCCGAGGTCTTAGTGCCATCCAATATTGTAGCCTTTTTAAAACCAGGAAAATACCCTTGAAATCCTCAGAAATATATCGCCCGATATCGCTTTCCAGATGATCTGCGAAAACTGTTGAAAGAATGATTCAAATATTCGGAGATGATATCTGGCCTGTGATGAGTTTGGCCGTGAAGACCAGCCTCTTTTTCACGATCAGGAACTTCACCCTCGGGATTTCGAGTGCTTTTGCCATCATGGTGGTTGTGGTAGCAGGAGGCAGACGAAGCTTGTTGTTGGCCCATTTCAATAACCAGTATTCAGCGGTGTATAGCACACGCTCTTTGAGTAGACCGGGGTTCAAGCCCCTGACTGCTGAATACGGTCGATCTGCCAACCCGCACTGGACCAGCGTGGCAGATTATGGTCCATTTCCCTCAGCATGAATTGTTGAGGAGGCTTCCATCCTGCAGTGGGTTGATAATGGCTGCACTTTACTTACACCCGCTTTAGGTTTGTAGGTGCTGCTGATGCCCATATTTCGGCACCATAGAGAATGGCGGGGTAGATCTTGGAGGTGATGAACTTTTTAACAGTGAGGGGATGTCGGACGTGCAGCAGCTGCTGCTTTGATATCCACCGTAGACCAGAAAATTTGGTATTGATTTTGTTGATCTGGTTGACAAAGGACATCTTTTGATCAAACAGAACACCAAGGTCTGTGTGCGAGGGTACGTTTGGTATTGGTATCCTTCCGAATGACACGTTGAGTAGTGTTGGCACGGATTTAAGGGAGAATATAACCTGAGCGGACTTCCGTTGGTTAATTTTTAGATTGAAGCTTGCCAGGTACGATTCAAAATCCTTAAGTTGGGAATTGATCCTGTTGCTGAGCTGAACAGGGTTGTCGCCAGTGTTAATTTGCGTCAGCAGCTTGATGTTATCAGCATACCATAAGAGACCGTTCATGGAGGCAATAATGGGCACGATGACAGCCGTGAACAGGACCCCCCCCTGCGGTACTCCAGCAGTAATGTCACAGGATAGGGTGTGTTGTTCCCGATGGAAAATAAGTATTCTCTGACAGAGCAGAGATTCCAAAAGCACAGCATATCACCTTGAATATGAAATTTCTCCTTAAGTAGAAGGAGCAAAGCCGGGATCGACACGGCATCAAAGGCTGCGCGTATGGCGAGATATATGGTTGCCAGCTCAGCTGGCAACCATATATTTTTCGAATGCTGAGAGGATGCGTTCTGTGGCGGCTGCCAAGTTAGTGATTGATGATTTTCCTGGGACTTAATCAACTAACTACGAACCTTCCGAATTCAGCGCAAACGTACTGTATCTTTTTGCAGACAACCTATTAGTATCATGTCACTCTCAAGATATGGCATCTATCGAAAGATCCAAGCTACAGCGTGTGGCTCAGTATTTTCCGAAGAACTTCACTGAAGATTAGTTTTTGAAATAATTTTTAGTTTTTTTTTTTATTTTAATATACTAAACTGTAATTAATATATAGTTGGAATTCATATAGTCCCTTAGCTTAGTTTAAATTTTGTCAACAGTTTAATTTCTGCAATATTTGGTTAACATAAATTCTGTAATACACTATATTGTAAATTTAAATTTCGTAATCCCTGTAACGTTCAAATTTTACTTAAATTATGTTTACAACAGGATCCACTTACAATACAAAGTAAAGGGACATCGGGTCTCAAACAGAAATGTATGGTTGCATTTCCGGTGTGAGTCGCGATTTCGTCATTTACATAGCCTGTGGCATGTATTGTTGTTTGTAGTTTTGTGGCGCAAAAGCTGCTTCGGCTATGGCATGTATTGTGAGGCCGGTCTAGTAGAAAGACCTAGCTCTTTCTTTTCTTTGCAACCGATGTAAGGAGTGTACCCAGGCCCGGAGCAAAGTATTTCCGGGCCCCGGGCAGAAAGAAAATTTTCAGCTTCCCTTTATTAAGGATATATACACCGATGAGCCAAAACATTATGACCAGCAAGTCGTTATGCAAATCGAAGCAACTGCAGGTGAACTACGGCACGTGCGCAGGTTAGGACACGGTATAAAAAACACCTGATATTGAGTCTGTTAATCAGTGTTACGCTTATTCTTCAGAGGGGAAAGGCAACGGACTTAACGAGTTTGACAAAGGCCAAATTGTAATGGCCAGACAACTGGGTCAGAGCATATCCGAAACGGCACGACTGGTGGGATGTTCACGGTCAGCCATGGTTAGTACCTACCGAAAATAGTCCGAGGAGGGAAAACCCACGAACTGCCGGCGACGTGTTGGAAGACCACTGCTCATCGATGCTCGAGGTGAGTGAAGGTTCTTCCGGATGGTACGTGGCAACAGAAAGGCGACTGTGGCGCAACTCGCCGGAAATTGGAATGCTGGTGACAGGAGTATGTGTCACAACACACAGTCCATCGAACCCTGCTGAAAATGGGGCTGCTTAGCTGCAGGCCGCTCCAAGTGCCCATGCTAACACGGTTCACCGGCGACAGCGCCTACAATGGGCACGCGAGCATCGAAACTGGACCTTGAGTGATTGGAAGAAGGTCGTCTGGTTCGATAAATCACATTTCCTGTTGCATCATGTGGACGGCCGGATATGTGTGCGTCATTTACCTGGGGAAGTGATGGCACCTGGATGCACTGTGGGACGAAACCAAGCCAGTGGCGGCAGTGTCATGCTTTGGACAATGTTATACTGGGATACCCTGTGTCCAGTCATACATGCCGGGCATTCTGCAGTCTACTACTTACCTAAACATCATTTAGAAGAAACATCATCAAGTTAGAAGAAATACAGTTAAGTGCTAATTTATTTGACAACATAGTTAAGGGGCAGCCATTCCCAATCGGGGGCATGGAGCAGCCACTAACATATGCGGATAAGGTGAAAGGGTTCCAGGCTTATGGAGATGAAGAAGAAGCTAGTGTTAGAATGCCAAGGTATTGCGAGAAATTTGCTGATTGTGATAGGAAGAAAGGGGGAATGGCATTACAAAGAACAAGAAAATGAATAAAGTTATTTTGAGAGCTGCAGAAGGCATACAAGTTAACTCTAGTCAGGAGGTGAAGGATATAGTTGTTGATACGCTGAGACAGGACTTTACAGATATTAAAATTAAGAATTTAAGAACAATTAGAAATAAGGGAGTAATTGTAGAGACTGAAAGGTCTGAATGTTTAGAAAATTTATAACTTCTGAATCTTTAGTTAACAAAGGGATTAAGCGTGGTAAGCCAAAGTTAAATAACCCCTCAATTTTGATATACGACATTGATGAGGATATGTCAAGGGAAGATTTTATTAAGGACATGTATAATAAAAACTTTAAAGAACATGGTATCGATGGAGCCGAGGTTCATCAAGGTGTTATTATTCGTTTTAGTATAGCTAAGCAGTCACGGTTATCTAATTGGGTTGTAGGTGTAACACCTAAGTTGTTGATATTTTGATGAATTGTGACAGAATATTATTAGGATATAATTTACATAAATTCGGGAGATTTACTGTTGTGGTAAAGTGCTTTAAATGTCTTGGGTATGGTCATTCCTCACACATGTGTCCACACAAGACAGTTTTTTGTGGTCAATGTGCTGAGGGTGGCCATGTCTTTTCAGATTGCAAGAATAAGGACAAGCCGTTGTTTTGTGTAAATTGTAAAAGGAAGGGGCGGGCCTTTGACCACTCAGTGAGAGACGTCAGTTGTCATGAATATAGAAGGGCATTAGAATTATCAAAAGGGCGCAAGAAAATGATGAATTATTTTAATATGCAGCAAGGCGTTAGAGTTAATAATGAAGTAAATGGTGAACTCTGTTTGAAGGTGTTGCAATTGAATTGTCAAAGGTCTCGCTCTGTTCTGGATCAAATAAGGGTTGTCTCCTTACAAGAGAAGTTTGATATCCTCTGCCTGCAGGAGCCTTATTCTATGCTACATGCAGGTCAGCATAGGGTTGTTTGTGATAAAAGTAGCAAACCAAAACCTGCAATAATAGTTCTGAATAACTGTTTAAATGTCACTGTAGTGTCAGGTTTTTGTACACAGGGTGTTTCATTTTATATTGTGCCAGTTTATTGGTCCCCCTGTGACATTTGTAGGTGGAGAAAATATTATCATTGCAATGGACGCTAATGCCAGATTACACGTGTGGCATTCAAACTCCACGGATACTAGAGGTATGAAGAATTTATTTTTATGTATGATTTAACTGTGACTAATGTATGTGGAGAACTGTTTACCTTTGATAATGATCGTGGTACGTCAAACATTGATGTAACTTTAATGTCATACAGATTATCACAAAAATTGTATCAATGCAAAGTGGTTTTTGATTGTTACACAAGTGACCACAGATCAAAAGTGTTTAAAATTAAGCTGGATGATGTTAAGAATAGTATTGCACAATTATTACTGTAAAAAGTCAGATTTAATTACAAGTCTATTAATTGGAATAAGTTTACAGATTCTGTAAAGACTGATATTACCTCTTTGGATAATTTGAGTTTAAATGAGCTAAATGCTCAGGAATATACATTATATACCAAGAATGTTTTGTTTAGAGCACAACAATATGCGGCTGAGCGTAGGAAAAAAATTCAAAGGGTGGTGGCATCGTGGAATTCTTTGATTAAGAAGGGAGGTCCTTTTTGCTAGGATACAATATCAAAGGTATATGTCACTGGGGTCATTAGATTCAGAATACTTTAAGGAAGTATACAGGAATAAAAGGAGGTTATATCACAGAGCTATAGTGGTTAGTAAACTTGAGTCATGGAAAACTTTGTTCCAGGGGGCTGGAAATGCTAACTCCTGGGGTTTTGTTTACAAATTAGTGGGGAACAAGTTGCAGTTGAACCCCTTACTATCAACAATAAGGCAGGAGGATAATGAGACCAGAGATTGGCTTACAACTGTGCAATTGATAGCTGACAATCTTTTTCCCAATGATGTAATTAATGAGGACACAGAGGAGCAAGCAAGGGTAAGGAGGTTGAATTGTGATTATTCTGGCCCTAATGACCAAACTCTATTTACCGAGCTAGAAGTTAAAGAGGTATATCAAATATAAATGTCAATAAACCCAGGGCTAGATATTATTGAAAATAACGTGATTATGAAGATGTTAGAAGTTTATCCACACTTTTTGGTTAACACATTTAATAAATTTTATCTTGCAGGACTTTTTTCTGGGTTTTGGAAAGTAGCTCTGGTAAAACTGTTGTGCAAGTCTGGGAAAGAGTTAAGTGATCCAAGGAGCTATAGGCCAATATCTTTATTGCGTAACATAGCAAAAATTTATGAAAGGTTGTTGTTGTTAAGATTGGCTGATTGGTTGAATGAAATTGGTTTCAGCTTCAATATCAGTATGGTTTAAGAAGCAATGTTCAGCTGAGGATGCTGTCAAAGATCTGGTTGATTACATAAATCAGTCAGCCAGCAGGTATGTTCTTGTGCTGTATTATATTGATTTCGAGGGGGCCTTCGACAGTGTATGGCATGAGAGCATACTCTGCTCTCTGTGACAACTTTCATGTGCCACTCTTCTATATAGAGTTATGGCCAGTTATTTAAAAAGCAGGAAAGTGGTTATTAGATCTCAGCATATGGCATTTTTCAAAATGGTAAGTTGTGGATGCCCCCAGGGCTCAGTCCTGGGACCCATCTTCTGGAATCTAGTGTTAAATTTGTGGATGCAGGAGGATATTGGTAACGGTCACCGTGTTGCTTATGCCGATGATCTTGTGGTTTGTGTACCTGGAAGGTCCAGACAGGATTTGCAGGAGACAGCTGTGAAAGCAATGAATAGTTTATCTTTGTGGGCTAAAAAGCACAAGCTTAAAATATCTACTAAGAAAACAGCCATGATGCTGTTCAAAGGTAAATTAGATATAGAGAGGCCTCCAGTAGTTTTTCTAGATGGTAAACGTATACCAATGGTTGCTCATACAAAACATTTGGGTATAGTAATTGACAATAACTTGTCATTTAATCTGCATATAGAATATTTAAGTCAAAAAATTACAATTTTTTCCTCAGCCGTTATCCGGACAGCCAGAACTGATTGGAGGTTGTGACAGAGAGCCTTGGTGTTATATTACAATGCAGTCTTTCTGCCGATTGTAACATATGGTTCTGTTTGGTATGGTAGAGTTATAAATGTGAAATTTAAACAGAAACTTCTTTCAGTTCAGAGACAAATGATCCTTTCATTGTTCAAAATTTGTAGAAGTGTCCACCAACGCTGTGCAGGTTCTGTCTGGCTTTCTGCCGCTTGATTTGTATGTGGCTTATAGAGCCTTTATTTATAATCTAAGGAAGGGTTTGTCGTTAGAATTCATAGGATTAAAAGGGATATAACAATGGAATACGGAAAGGCAAAAAAATTAATTATGAGTCAACTGCTGGAAGTATGGCAGCAAAGATGAGGAGAGTGATACTGGATGTGTCACCAAACTCTTCATAATAAGAAGAGTTTGCGAAAAAAAGAGTTTTCGCAAACTCTTCATACCTAGGGTATCTTTTGCTTTAGATAAAAGAGTTAATGTATCGTTTTTCCCTGAAATGAAGACATCTTACTTTCTGACTGGTCATGGTTCTTTTAATTTTAAATTTTTTTATTTTGGACTAGCTGCGGATCCAAGATGTTTTTGCTCATGTGAAGAGTCTTGGTCACATGTCTTGTATGACTGCCTTATATATGAAGAATTCAGAATGAAACTTAAGCAAGTAGTATCAGAATTAAGTAGTGGTAATGAGATCTACTGCCTAATGAGCAGGAAAAGATTTAATGCGTTGCAGGAGTTTGCTAGATATGTTTTCCATAAGCGCAGGCAGATGTCTATGTTAATAATGTCTGCTTAGAGTGTCTCCTGTGAAAATAATAATTTTTTTTTTTTTTTGCTCCCAGGTTCGGCTGCCTGGGAGCCGGAAGAGAGTTGGCAGCCACTGGTATTGCACTACCTCCGGTGGGTGCGGAGATGGTGCTAGTAGCACTGACAGTGAATGTACTCAAGCCCAGCTCCACGAGACTAGGGACGAGAACTGGGTAGCAGGCCCCCTTGATAGAGCCTACTCCCTGGTGGCAAAGGGGCCTTTTTTTACACCACAAACACACTGATACACACACAATTGACACTACAGGCCCATTCGTAGTTCTACTTGGATACAAAGTATACAGGTGGAGATGAAAGTTTTTTCGGGTGCCACCTTAGACATGAACCTATACATACATACCAAAACATAACTGCTGACCAGCTACACCCTTTCATGGCAACGATCTTCCCCTCTGGTGGTGCCGTCTTTCAGCAGGATAATGCGCCATGCCACACCGCCCGGATTGTTCGAGACTGGTTCGCAGAGCATGAGGAAGACTTCCAGGTATTTCCCTGGCCTCCAAATTTCCCAGACATCAATCCCATCGAGCATCTCTGGTTTGTGTTGAAACAGCAACTCCGATCTGCGGCGTCTCAACCACGGACCTTACTGGAGTTAAAGGATCTGCTGATTACGTGTTGGTGCCAGATATCAGAAGACACATTTATAAATCTTGTAGCGTCCATGCCTCGCCGAGTACGAGCTGTTTTGGCTGCACGTGGAGGACCAACATCATATTAGGTAGATAGCCATAATGTTTTGGCTCATCGGTGTACGTATATATTTTTTCATGATTTGTAAAATTTGGTGTTCCTTAAAGAATGGCGCCCCGGGAAAGGACCCTGCTAGCTCGTACCTTAATATGGCACTGAGTGTACAGATGATGCGTTACGAGAAGAATTTGGGTCACTGAAGGAACGAGTGCTTGCCTTACAAACAAATGTAATTGGGCGCTCTTCAAGGACTCAAGTATCTCCTGACCTGCCGGCGAATACAAATGCAAATGACAATCAGTGGAACCACTTCCACGAGCAAACTGTCATGGCTATCGTCTATCAAAACAAAAGACAGTGGCCATTCATTTCTTTAAAAAAAACAAACGACATCCACATCCCGGCACACAATTATATGTACACGCAGTGGCGGATTTTCTCACAGGCTCACGAGGCGCGCGCCCGGGGCCTCTTAAATCGAGGGGCCTCAAATCTCAGGTCTCAAAAAAAAAAAAAAAAATTGTTTCATTTAAAATTTTTACACTCATCTTTATTACCGTTGCTGAATAAAACTATAATTTAATATGAGAAGTTAGTAAACTCTTATGCGAATATTCCTACATATTATATGAAATATCTGTGTCATTTTTTCATTTAAACATTAGTTAAAATATGTATGAAAGAATTGCGCAACCAAAATGATTAAAACCGCAACACCAAAACTAGAGCAAAACTATAGTAAAAACGTGCGCGTAGTAGTAGTAGTAATAGTAGTAGTAGTAGTGGCATGTGATGCAAGAAAGCATGTGTATGAGCTTATGCGGCATCAGCCAAAAAAAAAAAAAAAAAAAAATCACACCATTCCCTCCAAATGCTTGTCCAGTTCCTCCTTAAATTTATTTAACCTATCAACTTCCACAACGACAAATGGAAGTTTGTTCCAGCAATTAACCACCCGCTGGCTAAAAGCAAATTTCCGCACATCTATTCTACATCTGTCTTTTCTTAATTTGAATTTATGCCCAGGTTCGTAATCTGAACAAGTGGAAGGATCCCATCATAATTCAGCGTGCTCAACCCATTCAAGGCCTTATACACCTCAATCAGATCACCGCGCAGGTGCCTAGTCTCTAGCAACGGCAATATGCAGAACTTAAGCCTCTTTTGGTAAGAGGATCCCTTCATTCCCCTCATCAATCTTGTTGCCCTTCTCTGTACATGCTCAAGCAAATCTACATCCTTCCTAAAATGAGGCCTCCAGACCTGTACGCAGTACTCAAGGCGTGGCCTGACCATTGCCTTATACAGAGGGACAATGAACACCTTTTCCCTGGTAGCAAAATTCCTATATATCATTGACAAAACCCCATGACCTGCCCTGGCAGCCTGTCTGCATTGCTCAGAAAACTTCATATCTGATTGCACAATTGCTCCCAGGTCTTTTTCATTTTCTACCACCTTAAGTGTAGTACCACACAGTTGATACCCTTCTCCGGGGTTACTTCTACCAATATGCAGTACTTTGCATTTGTCAAGGTTACACTTCAGTTGCCACTTCTTAGCCCATCTGCCCAAATTATCTAGATCCTGTTGCAGTAGCACACTGCCATTACTGTCATTAACAACCCTGTCAACCTTTGTATCATCTGCAAACTTCGACACTAAGCCTGATATACCTTCATCAATATCATTGATAAATATACAAAACAACAGAGGAACCAACACCGAACCCTGTGGGACTCCACTAATAACATTAGTCCACGAAGAGCAGCACCCATTAATTACCACCATCTGTCTTCTCCCACTCAACCATCCGTTTATCCATTGTAGCAACTTATCCTTAATACTATTTTGCTCCAATTTGTACAATAGTCTTCCATGCGCAACAGTGTTAAAAGCTTTCCTGAAATCCAAATATATGATATCAAAATTATTTTTTGCATCCAGTTCCTTTGTAACCACATCATAATATCCTATCAGATTTGTCAGATAAGACTTTCCGTTAAGAAACCCATGCTGTGTCTGAATTATTGCTGCAGTCTTGTCTAGATGATCCTGCAATGCATCTTTAACCAATGACTCCATTATTTTACCAGGAACAGAAGTTAAACTAACTGGTCTGTAATTACTCGTGTCGTCCTTCGATCCCCCTTTGTGAATTGGGGATACATTTGCATATCTCCAGTCCGTGGGACCTCCCCTGAGTCCATCTCATAATTATGGGTAAGGGTTTGCTTAGCTGCTTTGCCGCCTCCTTTAATATAACTGGTTAGATCCCATCCACCCCAGATGCCTTTCTTATGTTTAACTTCAACAATTTCTCCTCCAGTTTGCTCTCAGTTATTACAAAATCATTAAGTATCCTGCTACAATTTGATAACCTTCTGCCATTTTGAAACCTTAATAACTCCTCATGTGTGAATGTAGATGCAAAATACTCATTCAGTTTGTTTGCTATCTGAGCAGGATCATCAACAGTCGAACCATCGATATCAAGTGGGCCAATCAGATTCATCCCCTTCCTTTTAGAGTTTATATAAGTAAAGAAATCCTTGCTGTTTTTCTTAGCATCTTTTGCCAAAGATTTCTCGTAATCTGCCTTCGCCTGCCTAACCTCCTTTGTGACCTGATTACAGACTAGCTTATATCTGCCATGGGCTTCTGAGTCGCTTGATAATTTATATGCATCCCATGCATTTTTCTTCTCTGTCACTAGTCTCATTAGTTCATTTGATAACCATTTAACCTTGAACAATATTTCTTAATAGGTATGAAACTTTTAGTAGCATCCACGATTAATTCCTTGAATGCTTCCCACTTAGAATTTACTGTTGGTAACATCGTCAGTTGATCGCAATGTACAGAATTTAAAAACTGTCTGAGAACAACACTGTACTCACCTTTACAGAAGCAAAAACCCTTTCCTTTACTCCTGATGGTAATTACAAATACAGTAAACCCCCGCTATTCGCGGTATCTGTATTCGCGGTTTCGCGTATTCGCGATCCCCGATTTAATATAAAATGAAACCTAAAAAATGGGAATTTTAAAGCGCCGTGAATATTTTCCGCCATAAAAAAAAACATTGGCGTGGCTAAAATTATCTTTCCCGGTCAAAACAGCGCTCAGTGGGTGGGGGGAGAGGGGTGACAAAATCGCGAGCGTGAATGTTTCTCGCTAATCCTTGTTCAATATGTGTTATGCGCTTGTTATGGAAGGTTTCGTCGTTTGCTTTTAATTTATATGCTTATAAATCGAATAAATTTATCAATTTATAAATTGATATGCTTAAAAAAGTGATAAATCTACCGTTTTGCAGTGTAAAACAGACTTTTTCGAGTGTGTTAACGGAAGAAAGTGACTTTATTGTGGACAAGTTCTTTCTAACCCCTACAAAAATATGACTACGAATAACAAGAGAAATGTGAAAATATCAAAGAAGGTGATGACATTAGCGAATAAAATTGAGTTATTAGATAAAATTTCTAATAGTGAAAGTGTCTCATCAGTGGCAAAACATTATAAAATCAATGAGTCAACGGTACGATCAATCAAGAAATCGGAAGAAAAAATCCGCCGTAGTGTCCGTGAAAACGCGCTAATTGCTTCAAAAATTTGCTCTGTAACTCGTGATGTTAAATTAGAAAAAATGGAAAAGGCTTTAAATCTGTGGATAGAAGACCGAACTCAAAATAAAATTCCGTTAAATTCACTCATCATTCGTGAAAACGCAACTCCTTATCAACGCTTTAGCGAAACTGGTGATAGCACTGGCGGGATAGGTTTTTTAGCTAGCAAAGACGCTGGTTTGAAAGATTTGTTTGAAATTTCTAATAAATATTATATTTAATATTAAATTGTTTCTTATTTTCATTTCGATGCCATATGCTTGCATTTCACTATGTACTGTCTATGTACATAGTCATATTATGAAGGTACATATAATACATACATAGACAAAATTTTAGACTAGTTTTTCTTATATATTTCATACTTTGGAACGGAACCCCTTTATTACTATGGGAGCCATAACTCAGTATTCGCGTTTTCGGTATTCGCGGCATTTCTCAGGAACGTATATCTTACTGTATATCTTTAAGTAAATCCCACATCAGTACACTGTGATCACTGCCACCTAGTGGTTCCTTTATCTGCAAATTCTAAGAATTTGCAGATAAATTAGAATTCTGTAGAATGCACACTGTAGTGGTACCAAAAATATTTAGGGGTGGGCCTCAAAATTGAATTGCGCCTGGGGCCGCCTCTCAAGTGCTAAATCCCCCTCTGTGTACACGACCATAACATCCCGTTCAATAGTACCATGTGCTTCATTTGATTAACACTACATAAAAAAAATTAAACGTCTTGCCACATATAAGGCTGAATTAGACAAACATTTGGAATGACTGGATGGATGAAATGGGAAGGTTTTTTTTTTTTTTTTTGGCTGATGCCCTATAAGCTTGCTTTCTTCCAACATATTACTATTATTTATTATTATTATTAGGCATATGGTACAAGGAAGCCTTAGGCTTTTGCTGCACCAGCGAAAAAATTGTTTTCTGAATTACCCTGAGAGAGAGAGAGAGAGAGAGAGAGAGAGAGAGAGAGAGAGAGAGAGAGAGAGAGAGAGAGAGAGAGAGAGAGAGTCACCAAGAAAGAGAAGAAGAATGATGATATCCAGTTCAGGATCCTGAGTGTGCCATGCCATACTCACCAGATGTGAGCCCCTCAGCTAATACTAATGAACCAACTGCTTAGGAAAAAATGAGCATTCTTAGAGCAATATCTGTCAAAAAAAGCGTTGCTGATCGTGCTAGCCTTCCCAATCTCTGTCGAGCTTTAATTAGATCGCGTCTGTAGCATAGCTCCCAGGCTGTGACTGCCAGGAACAGTGCACTGGCATGGCTTGAACCTATCCAACACAATGCCCTCAGAATTACGTTAGGAGCCTTTAGAACAGCCCTAGCCAACCCGCTGCTCGCCACATTATTTTTTGCGGCCCGATATATGATTGTTGTGGCGCCTCCGTAGCCAGGTGGGAAGGAGCAGCAGTGCGTAGCAAACGCTTCTTTATTAGACCGGGGTGCGAGCTCGGCACCACTAAATACGGAGGATGCGGAAAGGTCAGGGAATGACCACCGCATATTCCGGAGCAATATGGCCTTAGTTGCTAATGCTCCAAATAACAAACATAACAACAACAGATGATTTTTTGTATCACTGACAACATCAGTGGGAAGTCATTCACTTCCCACAAAGGGCGAATGGGAGATTGTTCAAAGATCACAGGTTATTCTCTTTCCACCCGAGTAATCCAACCTGCTCACCAGCAACCGAAGACTTGTATTATTGTATTAAACGACAAAATTGATGTAACTGTCATTAATGGTCTCTGTCACCAAACTGCAACTTGTATCCTTGTCACATATTCTACCATGACCTTTTATATCATCTCAATATACTGCCCTCCATCTGAAGACTTAAATAACTCATTAAATTATTTAGAATCCACATTGACTTTTCTGGGTCCTCATAATGTCCTTATTTCAGCGGATGTAAACGCCAAGTCTAAGTTTTGGTTTAGTGCACGCTCTGATGCTCGAGGGCAATTACTGGAAGAATTTATTATTAATAATAATATGAAGATCTTTAACAGACCTCAACAGTTCACTACGTTCTCCAGCTTCTCCAGAGAATCAAATATTGATATCACTTTTTCAAATTCCTTCTGTAATCTAGCTATCAACGATTGGACTGTACAGCCTAACTGGACAACAAGTGACCATCGGGCAATTTCTTTCTCGGTCTCCATACCTTCTCGTCCCTCAGATTCGAGTATCTGTGTGCCTGAGTACGTTCGCTTCTCAATTAATAACATTAATTGGACCATATTTGAACATTCTGTAAATGCTGATTTATCCAAACTGACTAACTCTCATTTTGACGACATGTCTGTGTCTGAAGCTGCGACACAGATTCAAAAAATTTTGATTAATGCATCATATAAATCATCAAGGAAAAAACGTGTCAATTCCAGAACTTGTTCCTGGTGGTCGTCAGAATTATCTTCGTTTCGGAAACAGGTCCACCACGCTCGACGCACCTATCAGCGCAATCGTCATTTGTCTAAGGCTGATGTTCGCATCTTTTATAATTATTACGTTGATCTCAAGAAACGTTATGTGAAGGCAGTTGCTACCAGGAAGAAGGAAACTTGGACAGAATTTGTGTACAACTCTGGTAATGCAGACCCGTGGGGGCTACTTTATAAAATTGTAAGAAATAAATTATTTACAAAAGAAGTGTATGGATCGATCATATACAATGGTCTGGAGACCACTAACTGGACGGATTCTATAAATATTATTCTAGATAATCTTTTTCTACAAGACAATGTGAGCTCAGACTCTGATTTTCACACTAATATTCGTTCTGCCAATTCTCTGTATGTTTCTTCAATTAAGACTGAGCCTTTTAGTGCCATCGAGTTGGACACAGCAGTCAAACAAGTGAAAGTTAAGAAATGCCCAGGGATGGACATGCTGGAGAGTACCTTTATTGTATAGCTCGCCAAGATTAAGCCCGGTATACTTCTACAACTTTTCAATAAATGTTTAGATGCTGGGACTTTCCCAGATCTGTGGAAGACAGCCCTTATCAAGCTGATTAGGAAACCAGACGGCCTATAGCCTTATTGGCCAACCTTGGTAAGCTATTAGAACGTTTAATTGCCCTGCGATAAACAACTTGTTATTGGAACGGGACTAATTGCGCCTAATCAATGCGGATTCACTCCTGGAAGGTTCTGCGAGGACGTCCTTGTAGACTTTATTTCTTCTGTTGAACACTCCAGTTTCAAGTATACTCTTGCTATCTTTATTGACTTCGAGGGTGCTTTTGATTCCCTTTGGTGGGAAAGTGACCTCGAACGTTTACGTCATGCGAATGTTCCCAGCAACTTGATCTTCCAATTAAGAGCTATTTCTCTAACAGATTTATCACCGCCAGATCTAAGTACAGACGAATTTTGCGTCAGGTCTTTCAAGGTGTCCTCAAGGCTCCATTTTAGGACCACTTTTCTGGAACGTTGTTCTGCAAGGTTGGATTACCCGAACCTTTGACAACGTGAAGATCATGGCATATGCGGATGATTTGACAGTCCTTGTTGGTGGCAATTCAAGGTCTTCTATTGAAATATCCGCTGAGAAAGTTCTATCTGATCTTCAACAATGGACAGTTGAAAATAAGTTAAAAATTAGTTCTACCAAGACAAAAATTATGATACTTGGCTCTAAATTGGACATTCGTCGACCACCAAGAGTTAAAATAAACAATAGACAAATACCTCTAATAACGGAAATTAAACTTTTGGGAATAACTATTGACAGCAAGTTAAACGTTCTCCCTCATTTATCAATCTGCGAATTAAGATCAGAAATTTCACCGGTGCTCTTGTCAGAGTTTCTAGAACTGAGTGGGGTCTTTCTAGAAGATGTTTAAGAATCTACTACAACTCTGTGTTTCTCCCTATGGTTGCCTATGCAGCTGGCGCTTGGTTCCATAGGGTTGGTTCCATGCGGACTGTACAATTTCAATCAAAATTGATGTCAATCCAGCGTACAATGTTACTTTGTATTTTGAAGATTTGTCGAACAGTTTCAACACCTGCTCTACAGGTTTTAGCCGGGACGTTACCACTCGATCTCTACGTAATTTTCAGAGGCTTATGTTATCGCTTGAAACGTCAGATTCCCACTCAGATCCTTGGTATTTCTATTAACACTCAAGTCGATGTTAAAGCTGAACGACAAAAATTTGGCAAGAGTTGATCAATTTGTGGCAGAGTAGGTGGGATGGCACAACACTGGGCAGTGTAACGCGTAAGTTTTTTCCTGAAGTTGACTCTCTTACGGATAAAAAATCTACAGTCTGGTTTAGCCTTGACTTGTTTACCTCCTATTTGATATCAGGACACGGATCATTAAATAAGAAATTGTTTAAATTTCGCTTGTCTCCTACGGAACTCTGTCATTGTGGCGGTGTGGAAGATTGGCAGCACGTGTTGTACTCTTGTCCCTCATACAATGAATTTAGAGTAATTCTGCAGAATGCAATTCCCAACTTTTCATCAGGATTGGAACCTAATTTTGTATCAAATGCCACGAGTTACCGCGCTCTTCAGGATTTTGCTAAGGCAACCTTTAATAAAAGGCTCGCAATCCTTTCTGCAATGACTACACATGCGAATAATTCAGCTCAAAACTCTTCGCCTTCACTGCAATGACGTCCATTTTTAAAACAAGATCTACAATTCTGGACTTGTGCTCTGTGTGTTGTGTGTTTTTTTTTTTTTTTTTTTTTTTGAAACTACAAGTGTCCTACAACTACAACTCAATTTGGCGATGGAAATTCCTGTGCTCCTTTGCTCGGATGGCTGTTAACTGACTGTGACTTTGTTATTGGTGATTAACTGTGATTTTGCTACTAATGACTGCAGGACTTACTGGATTTAACCTGAACTGTTTATAAGGTTTGCGCCTGCTTCTGGGCTTGTGTAAAGTTTTGTCGGTTGAATGGTACTGTTATCCTTAATTATTTTCTTTGAACTTTTTTTTTTTTTTTTATGTTAATATGCATAAGATTACTTTTATTGTTTACTTTGACATTTCAAAGTGTCATCTGTGTTTACCTCAATCTGTTGAGGTTATCTTTTGTACAGTATTTAATCTTTGTATAGTTGTATAAGTTTGTTGGGCTCTTGGTGTCCCTCTCTTCTGCTGCCGCCGGTTGATAGCCCCTTGGTTTACCTTCCCGTGGTGGTGGTGGTGTTGGCCCGTTTCCGACCTGCTAACTCTGGGTAGCCAATCAGCCAGTTCACTTCTGGCCATTTCCGCAGAATCCTCTAATTTAAAAGTGAAACGAGGCGAAGATGAACTAACGTTCCAGGTGCCGCCCAAGACAAATACATACATACATACATACAAATCATTCACTAGCTGCACTAAGCACGATAAATAACGAGAAATATAATACTAGACCAGTGATGGCGAAACTTTTAGGCTCGGAGTGTCAAAAGTTCGGAAAATGCCTAACTTGACTCTGATGCCGAGTCACCCCCCCCCCCCTCGGAACAGAAGAGAAACAATTCTTTACATATTCATTTATTTAAAAAAATAAAGTCCAACCATGTGTGGTGTTATGTATTATAAATTGAAATGTGAAATAATTACAAAAATGAAATTCGAATATATATAATTCGAATTGGGTTTAAAATAATGCACCAAAAAATTACCCTACTTTTAATACTGTAGTAATTTTGAATTGAACTGAAAAAACAAAAAAAATGGAACACTGCATTTAATTTGATTAACATCAGTTAATGACTTTTTTGTTGCTGAGTCTTAATGGATGTTTGAAATTGAAGGTAGGTACTTTGTGCACTTCAAGCCCAAGCAAGCAGCACTAACTTCATTTGTTAGTCGGTTTCTTTTGTCCGTTTTAATGTTTAACGCCGAGAATAAGGTCTCGCAAGAGTATGTAGAGGGAAAAACTGTGAGTAAAGCCATTGCTAGATTTTTAAGGGTGCTAAAAGTTTCCGGTATTCGGTTCCAAGCATTCAAAATTTCTTGTTCGTAGTGGCACTCTTCATTCTGCAGGAGATTTCTTTCCAGATCCTCAAGTTGAGACCTCAGGTCGAAAAACACTTGAGTCCAAATGCTGGCCTGGAACTCTGCTAACTGTAGCTCTAATCCTTCAATTTGTAGCCATTGGAAATAATTTATATCTATAGTAGTGTAGACTGCTACATCCGGATACTTAATTATTTTAATTGTCCGTTCTAAACTTCTGAATGATTAAATCTTCCGCAAAACTGATCAATTATTGAGTTTAAAATGTGCTGGTACTTTATAAGCAAGGGCTCCATTTCATTTTGCACATCCCAGCTGACCTCCTCGAAATATTTTTTTAGTCGAAGAAAATACTTAAGTTTTAGTCCCCACATCTCGTTTGAAAATTTGAAATTTAGTTTCGAAGGCTTTTATGTATCCAAACACGACGTCAATACTTTTGCCGAAACCTTGTAACTCGGCCCTATATTTTTCCAACAAATGGTTAGATTGTGTACATTTAAATATCATTAGTCTCCACTTGAATAATAATGCTCTCTTTACCTCCCTTAAATTCTAACTATTAGTGTTAGTATTAGGAATGGCCATTTGGTACAAGGAAGCCTATGGCTTAGGCGGCACCAGCCAAAAAAAAAAAATAAATAAATAATAATAATAATAAAATAAATAAAAAAATAATAAAAAAATAATAAAATAAAATAACAAAATAAATAAATAAAAAAAAATAAATGAATAAAAAATAATAATAATAAGAAAATTAAAAATATAATAAAAATTAATAAGAGAAAAGGAAATCGACAACCAATGCGTTTCCCTTCTCCCGTAGGTAATTATCCAGCTGACCTTTGAATTTCTCCAAACTGTCAGCCTCTACCACTCATGCAGATAACTTACTCCACTAATTTTTATTTTAACTGTCTGGCTAAAATAAAACTTCCTGCAATCCAGTCTAAACATTTCCCCCCGTAACTTGAAATTATGGCCCCTTGTTCTAGAATCATTTATAACTGTGAAAATTTTGTCCTCATTTATTTTGCATGTCTCTCAGAGCCTTAAACACCTCAATCAAGTCTCCTCTAAGATGGCTAGTTTCCAAGCACTGAAACCCACATATTCGAAGCCTTTCCTCATATGGATGCCCTTTTGCCAATCTCACCAGGCGAGTTACTCGTCTTTGGACCCTTTCAACAAGCACAATGTCTTCCTTTGGGTACAGTCCCCATACTTGAACACAGTATTCCAAGTGTGGTCTAAAAATAGCCTTATATAATGGGATTATGACGTCTTTATCTCTACCAGCAATTGTTCGATTAATCATCGATAGGACACCATAGGCCTTCCTTGCAACCAGCCTACAACGTTCGTAGAACTTCATGTCTGACTGTATCGTAACACCCAAGTCCCTTTCCTCCATTACCGTCTTTAGTTCAACTTCGCAAAGTGTATAAGTTATTTTCCGGTTACTGTTTCCCGGGTGCAATACCTTACACTTTGCTGGATTAAAGCATAGCCGCCATTTTTCTGACCATTAGTGAAGTCTATCTAGGTCACTCTGAAGAAACTGTGCTTGGCAGTGATCATTAACTACTATACCGATCTCTCTCTACCAAAATTCTAACTATCCCTTATCAATTGTTGATCCCGGCAAACACACTCTAGTTGTAGTCCACCTGTTTTAATTACAAAAAATGTTTCCTGTTCCTGATAATAGTTTCCCAATAAGACTAGATCACCTTCATCCAGAACAGTATGTACACTTGACTATTCTTTTCTGGACCCTGAATTAGGGGTGCATCACTTGGCAGATCAGGAGATACTTGAGTCCCTGATGAGCTCACGGTTACATTTGTTTCTAAGGCAAGCATTCGTTTCTTCAGTAACTCAAATTCTCGTAATGCGAGAAGTTCTAATTTTACATTCGTATACTCATGAATATCCTTCCTCAATACCTCCTTCATGTAAGGATATTTTATTACAGTTTGTTGTTCAAGTTGTTTCATTTATGTGCACTCTAACTTCGATCATCTGAAAAATAGTGTTGTAAATTATCAAGTAGAACTTTCTATGAGTACATATAAAGGTTAAAATTATTAAAAAAAACAAAACCACATACATCTTCCTTCTATCAGAGACTAGAAATTTATCAAACAAATCATGCTGCATTTCTTTTTGCACCAGACAATTTTGGAAACATAGATTTATTTGTTGAAATGTGTCGCCATGAGGATCCAATGCTTTATCAAATTGTTTGTCCATTCTCAGCTTGATGTGCAGTGTGGAAGAAAGATGTTGCTTATTGGAAACCGGGTAGTTTATTATGCTTGTGTGTCAGGCTGCAGCTGAATTCTTGAAATCCATACTCTTCTCTTGCAGTACTAATCTGCTGTCCCAGGTGCAGAGAAAAGTAAGGGAATTTAGTGAAATTACCTTGCAAACGCAGAGGGAACCAGCATCTTGAAGCCCTCACGGACATGCCATGCCATCCCATTTACATATGTCATGCTTGAATTTCTCTAACGTGCTTCACATTTCAGTAGACTTCTTTAATATGAACAGAATGTGCAACAGGAATTGATGGAGATATATTTTCCGTGTGAACAGTGGTGATATTCAAATTATTTAACAACCAGTACTCTAAGATAAAATTATGTATAGGGAATGCAGGTAATCAAAAATAAGAAAACAAACTGAAAACAAAACTGAAAACAAACTGAAAAAGAAACAAATTTTAAGTGACATAAATAATATTGAAATAAACAATTTTTAGCCAACAATGTTGTACAACACATTGTTCTAATAAGTTCCAAATCATTGATTGATTTTGGGAAATCGTTTTTGATGCCTTTTCTTTGACACGTTTATCGCTTGTAGATGATGTCCCTGCCTGAGCCATGATTTGACATAAAGAATTGCATCAAATTCTTCCAGCGATTTTCCCATTAAATTGATGGTCATTAGGTCACTTGTTGTTTCCATAGTAAGAGAATTTCGTTTATTCTCAATATTATTATTCATGGTACTAAAGCCTCTTTCAGCTTCCGCAGCATTAACAGCGATAACTTTTAAGATTCTTTTAGCCCTTAAAATACTGTCAGGCTCAGGCACATTATTATACATATCTCTATCAACGAAATCTTGAAAGTCATTTACTGGAATATTGTATTTAATTAGTTGACTTAATTGTTTTAATTTATTTTCACCTTCAATCTGTGGAGCTTCACAAACATGACCTGGCCAAGTTTCAGGGTTTAATAGGTTGAAATAGCTCAGAAGATCATTATATTTTTCATTTACATCATCGAACAGCAATCGCATTCTCATAAAATGTATTAGACGATCAAAGAGTTTTTCTCTGGGAAACGATGCTATTTTTTGCTTTACTTCAAATGGTATATTTTATACTTCCTAGTTTTTATAATATCTTCTGCTTCTTTTTCATGTGGTCCTTTATTTGATTTCATATATTCAATTGATTTTATTGTTCGACAAATTGATCTATCAGCTTTGATTAATGAAATATTTCTTTCTTGTAAAGCTGTAGAGAGTATTGAAATCTCCGCTAGAATGTCATTAATTAATGCCAAATCTTTAAAAAAATTTTAATTTTCAAATGTTTCACCATTCCCACTTCATGATTTTTATAAAAGTGATCATACAAAGTTTCATAGGACTTCCAAACAGCTTTTGCCGTTCTAGCACTGCCGGCCGCCCATCGAGGTCCAAATATTCTCCCTATTTTCAGTACTTTAATTCCAAACTCTTTAGAAATATCATTTAACTCTCTTTGATGCTTATTTGAAGTATGAAAATAAACAAAGTTTATCAAGAAAATGCCAAAAGTAGTTTACTTGTTTTACATCGTCAAGCGACAACTGAATACGGTGGGCAAGACAGTGCCGAATACAAACGTTTGGAAATTTTTCCAAAATTTTGGCAGAAACTCCTGACTTTTTTCCTAACATCACACTGGCTCCATCTGCACAAAATCCAATAAGATTTTCATATAAATAATTTTCATTGAAACCATACTTCTCCAGAACTGATATCAAAGTTTGGTAAATTATTTCAGATGTTGTTCCTTCTAACTCCACAAGATCAACAAAAACAGTTAAACTATTTTCAAAGTTTTGAATTTCTGATTTTAAATAAACTATTACCGTGCTCTTACGTGATATAGTTGAAGATTCGTCAATAACAACTGAAATTTTACTACGTTGGATTATCAGTTTTCCAAAAACTTTCTTTCTTATTTCAGTGAAGATGTGTTTGGCGACAAGTGGGACCATAAATCTGGAGTGTAAAGATACTCCCAAATCGACGTTATTCTTTTTTTGCAAAGCTATTAAATGTTCATGTTAGTGAATGGTTTATTGCTTTTAATTATGGAATAAATGGTATTAAAGATGTTTATAGGGCTATTTAAATATTTTTCATTAACCATGTCAATACTGTTTGAAATATTTTTTTCGGATGTTTTGATTATATGTAATGCTTTTTTGTGTGAAGCTGACTCATGATGTTCTTTCAGTTTTTTCTCATTGATGATTGCGTATTCTTTTTATTAGAACCGTGAGTTTTGACAAAACATGACTGCCACTCTGATGAATGTAAGCGTTTAGCGCTGAAAGTGCTTAAAGATAAAACCTTTGAGCACCACTGGCATCCCACATTCACATCACTGGCAATAATAAGCCATTCGTACTTATTTTTGAAATAATCCAATTGCTTTTCATTCCAGAAATGCAAATTGTTTATTGCATTTTGTACTCACTTCTGCTCAGAATGAGAAAATAGATGTGCGGAAGTTTGCCTTTAGCCAGCGGGTGGTTGATTGCTGGAACAGACTTCTATCTGTTGTTGTGGAAGTTGATAGCTTACATAAATTTAAGGCTGAAGTAGACAAACATTTGGAATGACCGGATGTGTGAAATGGGAAGGTGTTTTTTTTTTTTGTTGATGCTGTAAAAGCTTGCTTTCCTGCATCATATGTCTCAACTAATGCTAAATCTTTCAGGCTGTATTGATTGTTGCACAGTTTTAGACGAATTTCCAAGTCGTAGTTCAATATCAACAGTATCATAGCTCTCTCTTGTTTGTTCCATTTCTGTTGTTGAACGTTTAGTAGAAATGTTCAAAAATTTATCCAAACTATGTTGTCTCTTCATTCTAAGGGTTACAATTTAAACAATTTATTATAAATTCAATTTAAAAACACTACTCACAAAGTAAAACCACACGCTTTACTTATTGCTGTGAGTAAACTTTTGAGAATTAAGGAGCACACACACAAGCTCAGTACCTGAAATCAGCTCAAACTACTGACGCGGAAAAGAGTGAAACTGGAAGGTTACAATGGATTCAACTTATACTTCAGACCGATAACACCCACCATTTCTTTACCGAGAGAGCAACAATACAACTGCCGTAACAGCAAACTAGTTTCACGAGTAAACTCTGCCGAGATTTCCCGTAGTTCTCGTGTGGGCGTTCTTTACCTTTGCCACAAGGAGTTCACACCTCGCCAGAGTTACCAACCTTAAAAACCAAACCTATGGGAACTGGCCTTGAAATTATACATTATGGTGTGATTGGCAACGCTACAGCACTTCCCCACCCAGTGCGGGCCAAAATCAACGGGGACGTTTTTTTTTTCTTCTCAGTGATAAGCTTGTCAGACTCTGCCCAACAACCGGTACGGCAATTTTTAAACATTTTAACAACCGGTACAGCCGTACTGGTGCATACAGCCTGAATATCACCACTGAGTGTGAAGCTTGTAGTAGTATGGAGTATCAGCAACTAAGGCCTTATTGCTCTGTGTATACTATGAAAATTGCATGCGCTCAATGGTTGATTTTCTGTTTGCTGGAAGGAAAAACCATGCTATACTCACCTGAGACCGACTAACTCAGCCATGTGAAAAAGTCCCATGAAAATTCTTCCCGTCGTGGGCAAGAATTTTCATGGGACTTTCACCACATGCATTTGTTTAATCAAGGACACGAACTGAGGTCTATTCCACCTGGTGTGGGGGAGGACGGCGATTCTACCAACTGTACTATCCACAAGGGCCACACTTTCTAATGTTAACACAAAAATATTTCATATGATAGGGGAGTTGTCACCAAAGTGGGGTGCGCGAGAGGATCCGCAATAAATCAATACTTATTAATTACGAAAACTTTAGTTTTTCGAAACGTAACTGAAAATAAAAATTATAAATAAATGTTTTTTTAATACTTCAATATGCAGCTTTGTTTAATTATGCCATCGATCATGTATGTTCAAATACATGCATTTTGTACTTGAACTTCAATTTAATTTTGTTTTGTATTTTTTTTATTTGTGATCTTTTAAAATTATATGTGATTTTAGATATAATGCCTTCTATGTCAATGATTTATAAATTAAAAAAAAAAAAAAAAAATTTCGGAAACATTGCCTAAGGCAATGTTTCCGAAACTTTTTTTTAGGTATGGTTTAGGTACTCTCCATTCACATTGTCTCCTTTCTGTGACCAGTCTAATCTTCTGAAAGCTTCTTGAAGGGCAGCAGTAAACAACTTTGGAAATATTGTGGCTCCTTGTCGCACTCCTTTCTCAATTTTAAATTTACTACTGTCTTTGTCTAGTATAATAAAGGAGGTAGCATTATCATATATTTTCTTCAAAATCATAATATATGGGGTATCTATGCCTTGTCTTTCCAGTTTCCGAAACATTGCCTTAGGCTGTTTGGAGTCAAATGCCTTTTCATATTCCACAAATGCCAGGCATAATGGTGTTTTATATTCATTTGCTTTCTCCATTAGCTGTGATATTACATGAAGGTGATCCATAGTTGAGAATCCTGTCCTAAAGCCAGCTTGCTCTTTCGGTTGATTCTCATCAAGTATTTTTTCTAATCTGTTAGTAATGACCCTTGTGAACAACTTGTAGATGTGGGATAACAAGCTAATTGGTCTATAATTTCCAATTTCTGATTTATCTCCTTTCTTATACAGCAAAACTATGATTGCATTATTCAAAACTATGATTGCACTCCTTAGGCAGAATACTACGTACACCTTTTCTAATGCATTTTGTGAAGAGTCTTGCCAGTTTATGTGACATGTGTCTTCCTCCCAATTTTAACAACTCTACAGTAACTTCATCTTCCCCCGGGGCTTTCTGATTCTTCATTTTCTTCGACGCATGTTCTACCTCATCAGGAAGGATATCAGGTATGCTATATGTGTTACTAATTTGCGATTGACCTTCCCCAATTCTGGCATCATTCCCTCGCTCCTTGTATAACTCTTTATAGTAGTCTTCTGCTATTTGAATTATGCCTTCTCTGCTATTTATAAGTACACCATCCCTATTCTTCAGTTTCAGTATCATTTGTCTTTCTGTATTACTGCTCATGGCTGCTGATTTAAATCCTTTGTTTTCCCTTAATGCTTGTTCTACTTTTCTTGTGTTATATTTTCTTATGTCCTCTCTGAGTCTCTTTCTAATGGCTTTGCATAACTCAGTATACTCAATTTCTCATTTTCAGTGTTTTTTCTTGCTCTTTATTTGTCGTCTTTGGTTCATCATGACAAGTTTTTCTTGACTAATTTTTCTTCTTTGGATTTCTTTTTACCTATAGGCTTCTTGGGCTTTATCACTTTCAGAAAGTTGTAATATTTCTCGTCGATATCTCGGTCCTGAGCAGTCTGCAGAAGCTCAAACTTGTTCTTAAGTTCCAGTACATACTGCTTTCTCCTCTTCCGTTATCTCAAAGACCTTTGTATTATTTACTCGAGTCCGTTTTTTCCTTTCTATTCTTACATCTATATCAAGTGTGCATCTTACCATTCTGTGATCACTTCCAACATTTACCTTGTTCAGGACAGTAACACCATTCACGATGTATCTTCTGTTAGTGAGGATGAAGTCGATTTCATTAGTTGTTAATCCGTTTGGACCCTTCCGTCCACTTTCTGTTCACCCTTTTCTTGAAAAAAGTGTTCTTTACTGCCATTCCTCGAGATTCTGAACATTCCACAAGTCTTTCATCTCTTTCATTTCTTTCACCAATTCCAAAATTTTCTATAGTTCCCCTTTCTGTACCGTTTTGTCTCTTTCCAACCTTAGCATTGAATTCCTCCATAATGATAGTGTAGTGAGTTTTCTGTTCATCTAGAAGACTTTCAATTTCGGTGTACATTTCTTCAACCTCTTCATCATCATGGCTCGACATTGGTGTATAAATCATTATAACCTTTATCTTATACCTCTTAGAAATCCTGAGTAGTAGTCTTGACACCCTTGGTGACATACTTTTGAATTCCAAAATGTTGTTTTTTGTATCTTTATGGACCAGAAAGCCAATTCCACCTTCACGCCTTTCACTGTTTCCATTGGTGTACAGCAGATTTCCACTTGATAAACTTATAAGTGATTCATTCACATTTTCTAGTTCCTTTTCCAGCTCTAATATCTTGTCTTCACCGATGAGCGATCTTACGTTGTGTAGGCCAAGTTCAGGTTCCATGCATGGCAGCCTGGTCGTACCCAGAGATTCTTAAGCACCCTCTGCTTCCACTCTGATCCTCTTGCTGCCATAAGAGGGGGAATGAAAGCCGCTGGGGACTGAGGGCCATTTGTTTCGTCTTACTGTCATGTGCTGCAGGGTTTGGTCTTTTCCTCTTCACGCTCGCTGACCAGGCGTCTTGAAGATAAATATCGCAGGTTAATTGCAGAGGGGGAGTCCAAAGTGGTTGAGAGTAATTCATTACTTGTTGCATGTTGAAAATAGGAACATTCCAACCCTTTGCTAATTCGATAAGGCGTAAGCCTGCTGGTCTTATTTTAGTGGGTTTGTTTCTATAGAGATTTTGCAGTGGTAGATTAAAGAGGTATGGCTCCACAGGATGCTGCCAGCAACTTTGTATTCGGGCTGCATACTTAAAAAGCAGCGTTTTTCTGCAGAGGTAAAGAGGGGCTCATTAGCTTCAATGTTTAAACTATGAGTAGGAGATGTCCTGAAAGCACCAAGTGCAATCCGCAATGCATTATGCTGTATCGTATCGTAGTATCCAGCCATCGTAGTGTAGTTTCGGGCAGACTCATAGAGTGGAGCACCATAATTCAAACGGGATCTTATCAATGCTCTATATAAGAGCAGCAAAGATGTACAGTCTGCTCCCCAAGACAAGGCAGATAAAGCTCGTAGTATGTTTAGTTTTTTGAGGCAGGAAGTACGTACAAATTTAATGTGCTCAAGGAAATT